>NC_133783.1:50576598-50657132 GCF_003597395.2 Chelonoidis abingdonii
AGAGAGGATGTGGAAAGTGAAGGCCAAAGTGGTCCCAGTGGTGGTAGGAGCACTTGGGGCTGTGACTCCTAAGCTGGGTGAGTGGCTCCAACAGATCCCAGGAACAACATCAGAGCTCTCTGTCCAGAAGAGTGCAGTGCTAGGAACAGTTAAGATACTGCGCAGAACCCTCAAACTTCCCAGGCCTCTGGTAGAGGACCCGAGCTTGAGGAAGACACATACCACCCATAGGGGTGAGAGGGGATTTAATTTTTATATATATACTTTAACTGGTTGAGTTTTTGTTTAATGTCTGTAGCCTAACATTCTACTTGTGAAAGTTTAGCAACTGACCACACTGGCATCTATACTCCCTCATTTATCCATAACACAAATGATCCCTCTCCAAGATGCCCTCCCCCAAGTTGGCCTATTAATTACTTCAGAATGATAGCAGCCGTTCAGATAAGGGATGAGTTATGGTTTTCCTGAGTATGGTCTGAGACCTTCTGGGATTACTTTGGTTTCGATGCCTCAACCCAAGTTTACTTATTCAGAGATATATAAGGTACTATGCACAAGGGGCTAGGTTTTTTGGTGGAGTAAATAGGCATCCCTTCATTGAATGTATTTAGGTGATACCAGTTTATACCAGCTAAGAATCTGGGTGATGGGCTACAGAGCAGGCCTCCCTCTTTATTATGGTAATAGAGCTTTGCACAGGGTCAAAGCATGTAATATGTAAGGAATCTGGAGTGTGGGGTCAAAGATACAGGACCCTAAAATTGATAGGACTTTATCCCGGGGAAATAAAGTGCTGTCAAGACATCAAGTTCTTACTAAAATGTGCTACAGTAATGACTATAAATATTATACAAGACATGATGGACAGCAGTATATTTAATAAGATAATTGTATCCATCCATACAGGGTGTGCTTGATTTACTTATGATGCTGGAAGGGATGGCTTAATGATATAAGAATTACCTCTCAAATATCTTGACTTGCTATATCCAAAAGTTCAAATCCAAAAGAGGCAAAACTACTCATTCTCACTGCTGATAGGAGGAACACCAAACCTGCCATTCTCTTTTGGAAGGGAACTGAGTTCCTTTATTTATATAGTTTAATAGTAGAAACACTGGCTGTTCAGTTAGTTTAAAAAATCAACTAGTAGCTTAAAATCTTGTGCAATTGCACGGGACAATGTAATTCATGAAGTCGTGCGTGTAAAAAAGCCAACAATGGCTAGGAACTTAATAATTTGATGGTAAAATATTTTGAATCTCAGTTGTGAGTGAACATGGTGATATTCTAAACAAAAGAGCTCTTGGTAATGTTCATTTATGTTTCTATTGAAGTTCACTGGATCAGCAAAAATGTGAGGCTTGAGAGTGACCCACAGACTGACAATCCTGGAATCTTATCATATAGATCACTCGTGCATTGTTTCAGTGTGTTGCATTTTGAATAATTAACAGGTTGAAAATAAACTCAACGTGAAAAAGATCAAGTTAATATTGAATTTATGGGAGAGAGAGTCAAAGCCCTCAACCTACTGGGGCCCAAGTGAAGGCATTGCACTATGTGATAAATATGCAAAATGGCGGGACCCAAAAACACTGTGTATGCAAGAAACTTAGAATTATGGGAGAGTCATCTCTTTTCAGAGAAAGATGTCCTTGTGGTTAATGCATAGATTGGGTCTCACAAGCCTTGGGTTCCATTCTGACTTCAGCCACTAACTTTCTGCATGAACTTGGGGAAGTCACAATCTCTATGTGCCTCAATTTCGCATGGGTAAAACGGTGACCGCAATACTTCCTACCCCCCACCCTTCGGCAGTCTGGTCTACTTAAATTGAATGCTGTTTGGGTCAGGGATTGACTCTAGCTAGGTGTTTATACAGTGCCTAGCACAATGGAGGTTTGATCTTGTTGGCGCTTCCAGGCACTGCTGTAATATATCTCTAATAATAATATTAATAAACATTTTCCATAACCTCAGTTCCACAGTACTGCATTTCTGATGAATATAGCTTACAGCAATTAAAGTGAGAATTTGGGTAACTGGATCCAAAATGAGTGATGTCCCTCGAAATGAGACATTACAGAGGTATGGAGGATAGTGGTTTATCCTTCACACACACAGACCATGACAGCTACAGTTGACTGACTAAAAGGGATCATTATATTTCAGTCTCAAACTAATTATCAGAAATGAGGCTTTGTGGATTCCTGCCTTATGGGACCACTTGCCTCTCTTCCATACTCTCTTGTGTAAAGGCATTTTATTTCATTCAATTAATAGCTGCATTCAGGTTTCCCAGCTCCTGTGAGAAAAATCCAGATATTTTCACGATTCCTGTAGTGATTTCAAAATAAATATTTGCTCTGCTTTCTACATGAGTGCCTGTGTCTAAAGTGCCCATGGCAGGTATGTTAGGCAGTATGAAAACCAGGTGTTCACCCACAATTATTTACTTATTGGCAGTCTTGATTGCTGCAACATCCGCTGTAGCAATTTGACAGTGATTTACTCACAAGGGCCACTGCCAGCTGCTCTCTGCTTGTGGAGGCGGGGTTTCTCCAATTCCTAGGGCTAGCAATGTAAGCAGGCTCTTTGGAGATCAGGCTCTGAGTTTTTCCTGTGAATGGGCCAACTGAGGGGATCGTTCATCAAATGCCGTGTCTAAACCTATTCCAGTGACATTGCCTGTGGTGTTTCTGTGAGATGTTTCTCCCAGAGTTTTAAATAAGATGTAACTTCAAAAGCTGGTCAGGGTTTCCTTACAATCACACTGCAAGGGCTTGTCTACACAGACTTTAAATAGACTGGTTTAGAAACCAGCTTAGCTAATGTGATACACCCCCTAGTGTGGAAGCAGTTATATCAGTATAAAGGCACTTTTATGTATATGTATAGTGGTATCATTTTTTGCCCCTTGATACTGATATATACCTGTGTCCATGCTATGAGTTCTCTCACTTTAACTGTATCAGTATAAAATCACATCCCTCAATGAAAATGTTAAATCAGTACAAAAAGCTGTGTGTAGACCAGGCCTTAGTAAAGAGCAGTTCCCAATGCTTAGACAAAGGCCGCTCTAGCTATAGGCAAGCCAGGCAGCTGCCTAGGGCAGCAGATTTCTGGGAAAAGCATGGTCTACATGGCATCGCAGACCAGTCTATGGGAGTGTGAACTGCAGACAGCTCTAATGTGTAGTGCACTAAGGTTGTGAGTTCAGTTCATGAGGGGGCCATTTAGGGATCTGGGGCAAAAATCTGTCTGGGGATTGGTCCTGCTTTGAGCAGGGGGTTGGACTAGATGACCTCCTGAGGGCCCTTCCAACTCTGATATTCTATGAACTTCCCTTTGTAGATCCTGCAACAAGGTTTACATGGGGAAGTTTGAACCCTCTGCCATTCATAGCCCTGTAGGCCAGTCTGTGGTGCAACATAGATGAGAAGGGGGTGGCAAACTGAAGTTTTGCCTCAGGTGGCAAACTGTCTTGAGAGGGTCTTTGTGTTTAGAAGTTCTATATCACTACTACATCCCAGAGTAAATGGTTGCATAGAATCAAAACTCCTCTCACACCTGAACTCAGAATTCCACTGAACACCTGTATAGTCCTTCAGATATACCCTGCATGGTATGGGACTGTAGTTAGTACAATGGATTTGATTTAGAATGCATGGGTCCGGTCTAAGAGAGGAGACAGGGCTACATAAGGAACTAATTTAATAAATGCTCCTGTTTTGTCATGCTACTTGTTTTGCTTCATGCTGCTACTTTTTTGGGTTGCATATCCTTTAGGAGAGGTGGTTTTCTGCTTGGTTACAAAAGGTAAAGCAACAAAATATATCAGGGGGGTGAAACCACTTGGGAAGAAGTCTAAGACTAGACTGAGACCCAATTGTGTAACTCTTACTCAAGTGTTGAGTACTAACTTACAAACTGACTAGCTCCACCCAAGTGAATAGGACTTCTCACATGAGTAACGTTCACAGCTGGGAGCTGGTGGTGAGGGCTGGAAAAGCTTCACAAGTCTGCTTCTGCCATCCTGAGACTGCAAGTGAGCTTTTCTGGTTCTGGGTAAAGTGGAGCGCAGCTCCTTGTAAATTACCCATGCTGGTCCCAGGACAGCTCCTACTTCAGCCAGCAAGGGGAGATGTTCCCATGTACAGGGCTATAAGATCAAACAGCAAAGGGTGGAATGAAGCAATGCTAGAGTTGTTCAACCTTTTTCCTTCAAAAGTTTTTATAAGGAAAAATGGCATTTTCATCAAAACTTGAAATTTCCACAGGAAATGTCCAATTTGGATGATACTTTTCATGGTTTTTTGGGGGGAGGTGAAGAAACCCTGAAAATTGTTCAGTTTTTGGATAAAAAATGTCAGTATTCAGACTTTTTTTGACAAAAGCCTACAAATTTTTGAAGAAAAACTTTTTTTCATTTCTCAGAGGTACTAAAACATTTCTCAACAAGCTCTGCAATTTCACTTCCCTTGGACAGATTCGCTCCCTCAATATCCATTTCCCTATAAGAGACTTTTTCCTGTTGCAAGCTGCCCAGATACCTTCCAGTCCCCATAAGCTCTGGGTTTCTCTAGAAGGAAGTTCTTTAACTTTTCTAGAAGGAAAGAGTCCAGTTAGCTGGTGGAAAATGTTTAGAGGGTTTTTCTTGCTGTGGAAACTTCCTCCATCTACCAATATTCATGGATACTCTCAAACACAGGCAGGTTTCTAACTGCAAAGCTGTAACTGTTGCTGCAGCAAAGTAAGAGAACCTTCCATATGCCCCTGTACTACAAAATAATGCTTTATGAATGTTGATCCCAGCTCACTTCCATGCCTGTATCTCGATAATCAGAGTCTGATGACAGTTGCACAAACTGTCAACTGTTGAAATAACATGAGTACTGCATTCGTAATTGATCTCAACAGAGATGTCAATTCAATTAATGTTATATTAAACTACCCACAAGACTATATGAGGACAGAGCTGATGCTCAGAGTCAAGTCTAAGCTTGTTGTTTGCTACCTGACAAGCCTGGAAAAAGATTAATACTAAATATAAGGTAACTTAATTAACTCCTCCTTTCCCAGAAGGCACACTCAAGAGGTGGAGGCCCGGAGGTCTTCTAGCAAACACAATGAATATTTCCCACTGCATCATCACTACATGCTAAGGCAAAGTTTCAGATGTAGCCAGACACTGAATGCCTTAATCTTTGGATGCACAGTTTGAGACACCCCAAATCACTGGCCACTTTTGGAATCTTTCACTCTTAACATGAGTCATGTAAATATTTGTAAACACCATCAATTTCACCTGAAAGCTTGACTCTCCCAGTAAAGCAGCCAAGAAAGTGAGGTAACAAAGTAATGTTGTACTGAGAACTGTTTTTTAAAAAGTTGCTTAAAAGAAAGGTAGTGTTAAAAAAGCACAACATCCTGGCACAGCTTATGGAGTTAAGGACACTTTTCACCATGTGTGAGCTATGAAACAGATATAAAGTGAAGATTCTATTTTGCATTTGGTGTTCGTGGTGGGCCCATGCTGGAAAGTTGTTTCATTTGCAACATTGATCGTAAATGCAACCTAGTGCAAGTATTACTGTAAGTATAAATGTTCATTCTTCTTTAATGTTGGCTTGACAATCAGAACAATTGAACAACAAATTCCCTTAGGCTCCCCCTTTGAAAATACCAGCCCAAGTGTCTTGAATGAGTGCCTTTCTTCACAGTATTGCCAAGTCTTGTGATTTCGGGGATTTTCTTAAAGCCACAGCTCCTAGAATCACGTTATGAGGTGAGATTCTCAGCTTTAACTTAAACAAAAAAAAGTTTCCAACATTCATGGTTGTGGAGAAAAGCTTGAAAATATGAATCTAATGGTTTAGAAACCAGGAAGCAAATAAAAAACTCTACATTTTTATTTTTAATCTCATGGTTTTAAACTAATTTTATGACTTTGTGGGGGTGGGGAAAGGCCATCTCGATTTTTGAATGCTGGGGCTTGGCAGTGCTGTGAGTATTAAGGTGATATTAAGGAGACATGGCCTAAAACTGGGAGTTGTTACCTGAATGTCTGCATTTGAGTGTGTGCCGTGTAGTTGTAGCTGTGTCGGTCTCAGGATATCAGAGAGACAAGGTGGGTGAAGTAATATTTTTTTATTGGACCAGCTTCAGTTGGTGAGAGAGACAAGCTTTAGAGCCCTACACACAGATCTTCTTCAGGTCTGTGTGGCTCAAAAGCTTGCTCCAATAACAGATATTACCTCACCCACCTTGTCTCTCTGGATTTTAATGGTTTAGATCAAATGGAATCTGGATGCAAACACTCTTTTTGTTTTTGTTCTGTAAATTTGATCGACACGTTTCCATAAAACAAAGCCCTGGCCTATCTCTAACATAAAGGCTGATTCAAGATAGGTTTTCCCATTTTTTATACTCCACTAAGCTAGCTCCTTTCTAGCTCGTGTCATACACAATGCAGCTTTTCAATAAGAGTCACTGACAGCAGTAAGTTTAAATATGCCAGTGGCAGTAATAATTATGTACATTTCACAGTTTATCTATCTCTAGAACCTTAAAATTACACCTCTCCTTCAAGAAGGAAGATCCTTCTCTTCATTCAGTGGAATTCACCAGGCAGGGTAAGAAAGAACCTGCATGTAGGTGGATCCAGAACTGCCACAATACTTCGTGGTGTAAGAAGTGCTTCTCTCACCCTGTGGAATTTTAGCACAAAGCAGCATAGATTTCTTTTATGCCTTGAATATTGATGCAGTATGTTTTGAACAGGAACATGGTGCATTTTGACTAGGAAGATTATGATTAATGGAATAATTAATTTAGTTAATTTTTGTATGGTTCTTTGAGAAGATAAAATGCTATATAAGTGGTTAGCAGTAATATTAAGAACTCCCAACTGTTTTTTTGCACAGAAATTTTTTTATTAACAGACCAGAGTAAGAAAGTCCACTGCTGGGCACCATTAGTTCATTCTCTTTATGAGCCTATTAATCTGATCTTCCCTGTTGCCAGCATCTCCACCTTCCACAAAGTGGATAGTTTTCTTTTTCATTCCACCTCGAGGAGAAGATAACTTGAAGGGCCATAGAAAGTTGTTCACTACTTTGAAGTTCTTGCCAACAGTATAGATCTCATGGACCACATCTTTCATGCAGATGATGCCATATTTCTCAAGACACCGCTGAATCAGAGAATTGTCAGTCAGAGCAATGCACTGCCTCTTGATCTTGCCGTAACCACACTTGTAGATCAGTTCATGCACAGATTTCAGATTGGGGTAACCTCAGGCAATGTAGGGTTCAACAATCTGCAGCATGTTAATTGAAGCCTTGTTGAGTTTTACAAATGTACTATTGAAAATCTGATGCAGGCGAAGAAGCTGCAATACCTTACGGACCTTTGGGCTAACTCCATTGATACCTCTGATCCTGATCGCAAAGGCCACTTTTGGTTCAGCAGGTACATAGTAATTGCCAGCTTTGCGTGTCATTTGGGCCATAGAAATCTCATGTCTATACATTTGCCTGTACTCCTTGTGATAGGCCTGAGCTCTTGCATAGATAAGTTTTCTTTGCACTTTACGAAGCTTCTTTTGAATCACTAGCCTCTTCAGACGCTTGGCCTTTATATCAGCAAAAGCCTTTCACTTTTTTAAAAGGCTTTCTGGAACAGATGGCTCCTTCTTTCCTCCAAGAGACTCTCCATCAAGTCCTGCACATGCCAGGCGAGGAGAACCAACCCCCTTGCCGCCCCGGCCACAAAACACATTAATACTGTTTTGCTTTTTGTTTTGTTTTTGAGTGTGTGGCTGTAAAGATTTTAATGACTCATGGAATGCTTTAAAGTCGCTTAAGGCCTGGCTTCAAAGTTGCTTATTTTGGGCTTCCCTCAGCCTGTAACTACTAACCTGTAGAGGCTTCTTGATCTTTCTAGGCCATATCTAATTTTGATGACAGTTAAGCATCTAACCTGCTTAGGTGCTTTTGTAGATCACACTAGGCACTTTGCTGCATCTTTACAGCCTAAATACCTTTGAAAATCTGCCCTTAAGCTCCTGCACAACCTGGAAAACAGAAGCAGCAGTGGCTGGGCCAGGGCAGCCATGCCCCACCCACACCAGCTGAGAGCTCACCAATGGAATTGAGTGGGGTGTCCCTGCACACTGCCCAAGCAGCAGGAAGCAACTGGGGATCTACAGTGTCTAGCTGTGGTCCCAGAGGCAGAACTCGGGTCATATTTTCAATCTTTTCAAAACCACGAGGGCTAAAAACTTATTTTTTGCAATTGAAAGCTGAGAGCTGTATGTAATCACAGTCAGGCAGCTGCAACTGGCTCCAGGCAGCTGCCAGTCTCCAATACATCCAAGCACAGCTGAGACACAGTGGAGAATTACGTTCATGGTTCCTGTTCTGAGGACTTAAAATCTAAGTCAGGGGGCCAGTGTATGGAGCAGAATGAGACCTGTTATTACTTTGAGTTACAAAAGGATGAAATTAATTCTCTTTTTCTAACTCTGTGTAACATGTTGATCTATTAATAATTATTATTAGTAGTAGTATTATGATAGCATCTATGGATGCTATGGAATGCACTCGGAATGAATATCCATATAGCTGCAACCTTTGCTTTTGATAAAAAGACTGCAAAAGAGAGTCTGGTTTGCAGCATACTCTGAAGAAATGCTTCCAGTTACTGAAGCACAATGCATGGCTTATCTCCACCAAAACATGAACCCTTCTCCTGAGATATGAGTTAACCTCAGATTGGCCAAGAGTGCATTGCAATTAATAGCAAGGCAATATGCTCTACCATACTGGCTCAATCTGTGTGAGAAGACACAAACATTCTTTGAGAATGGAGGGTTAAGAGGTATGTAAAATGGAACCAAGACAGCCACTGGTTCTTCAGCCGAGAAGACTGCCCCACTCAAATCTCTTAATGGAGACATCATCACTGACTGAAGCAAACAGATGCAGTGCTGGGAAGAACACTATCATGAACTCTAGCCACATGAAATCACTGTTTCTGAAGCAGTGTGATCTCAAGCCTCCAGGCTATTCAAGAGCTCGATATAGAACCATCTTGTAAAGGCAATCACTTCCTTAACACCAGGAAAGGGCACAGGAAAAGATGGAATTCCAAATGAATTAATAAAATCAGGAAGACAGGATTGGGTTTAAACATCTGCACAATGTCTCTCTTGCCTGCTGGAGGGAAGGAGGGGATACCACAAGCCATGAAGGATGCCAACATCATAATGCTGCATACAAACAAAGAAGATCTGAATGACTGCAACATACACAAAAGAATCTCTTTGGCAAGATATTCACACAAAAGACTTGCACATTCTTGCTGAACATGTATAACCAGAGTGTCAGTGGAGCTTCTGGGTTGGTAGATCAAGTATTGATATGGTCTTTGCATAAGACAACTGCAAGAGAAGTGTCAGGAACAAGGAACCCTTCTCTACATAGCCTTCATAGATCTTACAAAAGCTTTTGATGTGGCCAGGCGAAAGGGCCTTTTTCAATTCCGAGAAAGAATTGGTTGCCCCCCAATCCTCCCCAGTCTGTTTCAATACTTCTTCTGTGATGGCTACAGTACAATAAGAAATCCACTGTGGTGTCAAATAGGGATGTGTTTTGACACCAACGCTCTCTGGTATATATTTCCCTCTGCTGCTCCGTCATGCTTTCTTATCTAGCACCCATTGTAATCGCCATAGGAGATAAGATGGAAACTCTTCAACATTGCATGTCTAAGAGCAAAAAGCAAAGTCAAACACTGGATGATAAGAAAACATCACCTATGATGCTGTGTACATCACACATAACAAAGAAGAGCTCCAGCAACTTTGCAATAGCTTTGCTCTAGTTTGTGATGAATTTGCACTAATCACCAGTCTAAAGAAGACAATGATTATGGCACACGGTGAGTTGAATGGCCCAGAAGTTTTAACAGCTGGGACAACGCTAGAAGTAGTGCACAAGTTTTGCTAGCTAGAGTCAACTGTACTGGATATCTCTGGATGACTAACTTAATTCTCACATCAGAAAGGCAGCCACCACATTCGGCCACTGGCCAAACGTATGGGATAACAGGAAACATCCATTAAACACCAAAATAGGGTCTACCAGATGTTGCATTTTGAGAATGCTACTGTATGATGGTGAGTCCTGGACCACCCACAGTAGGTGTGAGAGAAGACTAAACATCTTTCAGACCCTGTCTTCTAAATGTCAAAGTTCCTGACTCTGGGTAATTTTGATCTCTCAAGTATTTCAATCTAATCATCATTCTCAAAACAGCTGTCTCAGTTGGCTTGGTCACGTACGCTGGATGGATGATATATGCATTCCAAAGGATCTCCAGTATGGGGAATTTGTGGATGCTCCCAGGCCAAGATTAAAGGAGATTTGCAAGAGGGACTTGAAAACTTTCAGCGTGGACACTGCAAGCTGGGAAGATGCAACTAGCAACAGGCTACACTAGAGGGCTGTGCTGCACCAGGGAGTCAAGGTGGCTGAGAGAGAGGAAAGCAAAGAGAATGAAGGTGGAAAGCAATGCAGGCCTCAAGTTCTAGTAGCACACCAGCTTCATCTTCTGGTCCTGCTCTTTACGCCTGCATTCCCTTTGGCAAGGATTGTGTCACTCACGGATGGGACTTTTTAGCCACTCGTGATGCTGCAGCACAGCACACAGGAACAGAACCATTTTGGTGCATACACATTGTCTTTTGAAACCAACAGCTGCCATCCCCAGTAGCATCTAGAAGCCATAGCTGAGATTAGGGCCCCTTTATACTAGATGCTGTGATATGGTCCCTGCCCTGAAGAGTTCACAATCTAAATAGACTGAGAGAAAGTATTATCCCCAGGTTAAACCTGAGGCACAGAGAGGCTAGATGACTTGCCCAAGGTCTGCAGCAGAGCCAAGAATTTAACCCTAGCCTCCTGTGTTCTTAGTGCAATGCTGTAATAAAAAGATCCTCCTCCTCTCTGTCAGCCACTACTTGCAAGGGTATGCCTGTCTTGCAGTTGGTAGCATGCCTCCCTGCCTGGGTAGATAGCACTAGGCATTCTCAGGTGAGCACACTAAAAATAGCAATGTCGCTGTCGCAGCATGAGCAGTGGATTGGGCTAGCCTCCAGAGCTTGGACCCTGGGGAATGAGTGAGTCTGGACTCAGGTTGCTTGCCTCGACTTCTGCTGCACTGTCCATGCTGCTGTTTTTATCATGCTAGGAGGCTCGCTCCCAGCTGCAGTGTGGACATACTCTGAGAGGCCTGTTCGTTCACAGCTGGCTTAACCAAAAGCCTACTCAGTATCTAGATGTTGCCTGTTCAATCAGTGTTCTCTTTCCTGTGTTTAGAAGCGCTACATAGAGAGATACACATCAGCACCAT
This sequence comes from Chelonoidis abingdonii, assembly GCF_003597395.2. Lineage (NCBI taxonomy): Eukaryota > Metazoa > Chordata > Testudines > Testudinidae > Chelonoidis > Chelonoidis abingdonii. The sequence goes on from NC_133783.1 coordinate 50,588,023, forward strand.
CTGATATACTTTTTAAAGTGCAGTCCTTGTTAAATGGCATGTCAGAATGGCACCTGGAGATTATGCAACACCGTCATTTGCAATCAGGAAATTAGTATTGCTGGCGGATCACAATTTGATTGATAGTGCCCTTAACAGAGTCAGGAATCCTAATTGTGATTGAACCAGACTCCAAATCATGACTGACAAGGGAAGGATGCTCACTGAGAAGCTGTGGGGGGTGGAGAGGTTCTCAAAGAAGGATCTTGATCAATCACTGAATGCAACAGCGCAGCAGTCACTGGATCATGGTCTGCTCTGGCATTGCCCCCCTGGGGATAAACAGCCTAGTAGTGTCACTCCTTCCCATTACTGTGATGCTGGAGTAAGAAAGGGGTGAGAAGGTGATGTTGAAGTGGTTTAAAAAGAAATTTTATAACTCTCATGCGTTTTGGTCCATTAAGGTAACCCTAGATTCTGCAAGTGATGCTATGGGTCAATGAAAACAAATTGCAGTTCATTTCCAAAACAGGAAGACACAGGAAGCTGCCTAGTGCTGTAGGCCTGGGCTTTGGCTTCTAAGTCCAGGAAATTTGTGTGCAGCTTGGGGGTTTACAGCTGTCACCAGGGGGAAGAGGGGAATTCTCATTAAAAAGTGGATTTGTGTGTATTTCTTTCTCTTGCAGACAAAGCTCTTAATTTCAGCCAGCATGAAGTGTTGTGCAGCCAAAATATCTTTTGTGCCCAAAAATGCAAGTAAAAAGGGAAAAACAATTGTTAAATATTTTCAATTCTCGGTAAGTTTGAATGACTAGAGAATGACATTTTACCTGTCAATAAAAATCTAGGGCAAGATGAGCAAAGACCATTTGAAATGGGGCAGTTGTGGGAAAACCAAGGTTTTTACTTCTGATGCTGCAGGATAAAACTAAACCTGAGCTTCCTAACGACTAGACCACCTAACATTAGCATCTCTCCTTCAGCAGAGGAAGTGCCTGGGTTTATGATGAGTGACAATAACAAGCTGATAGGTGTTCTGTTTTTCAAAGGGAAAATCTAATTTGTAAACAGTCAACATCTTAACAAACTATAAACAGCTGTCTTGACTTCTAGCAGATTTACTGATGCTTGAGTGGCTAAAAATCACAATGTTTTTCCAAAACCTACTTCATTAATTTGTGGCCTGGTATTCATTAGGACAACAAGCCTCAGGGGGCTACTTACAGCTCAGCTTACCCCATAATGACGTGAGGCCAGGTTCTGCTGATTTCTAGTATGGGTGCAGCGCTTCTGAAGCTCACTCAGACAGGGTTTTTCCCCCCATATTGAAGAGGATGGGGGCTATATTAGGGTCTAAGGAAAAAATAAAACCTGACATTTTAAAAAAAGCAAATATTTTTATTGATTTTCCAAAATAACTGATCACTTATTATTCACATTTCTAGGAGCTACTGTCATTAATTAGATTCTTCGTTGATGCATCTATCATGGCCACTTGGGAAATCAAGGAAAACAAGACAATACTTGTCCTAAACAAGAGAGAATTTATGGAATAGTTGAAATCATCCCCATAAGTGGTAGTAATAACTACATACTGTACAGTAAGTACAAACTGGTCTGTGGAGTGGCAAAAAATAATGAAGTAATTAGGTGAATTATTAGTGGCACCTGTAACACTATTAGCACAAGCGCATGTGATTGAGTGCAACAGTACAGGGATTTTGAAGCTACCCAACTTACAGTGACTATGTCAGTAGCACTGGGAAAGAAGTTTGTCCCCCTATAAGCTTCCTCTATAAAGGTGATCTAGTAAATCATACATTTAGGGGTGTGTATATGAGAGAGAAGAAAGAGAGTGAGTGTGTGGAGGGTGCAGGATGAAGCATAGGGTAGTTTGTTATTCGAGCCTGCCTTGTGTAAACAGAAGTTTTCTAAATTAGATTCCCTCTTTCCAATCCATTAGTGTTAATGCAGTTTTAATTGGCACTAGATTTGCAGCCTGAGAGATGCCACTTGATGTGCCTTTTAGAGATTCCAAACCACAGTACTGCATGGAATTAAAGACAAAGGTGCAAATTAAATCTTTCCCATAACACTTTTTGTTTGCACGTAGATTTTTTTCCTGCTTTTAATTTGAATAACGATGATTTGAAGAGGAAGATCTGTTTCTTTATTGAAGAGATGTGTAGTTCTACACAACTTGGTTGGAAATCTTTCTGCTTCTCCTGTGTAGGTTCAAGCTTTTATCTTTACATAAAGTAAGCCGGATGCACTGCTCCGTCTTGCTACGATGGGGTCTGATCCTGTCCTCACTGTATGAGGAGCTGGCCAAATCAGCCATGTTCCATGACTCCATTTATAAGCTATGCAGTAATTATCAACTTAGCAACTGAGGGCAGGACCAAGGCCTACTAGTCTCATCCTGCAATCCTCCTGAATGCAAAACACCCACTCACTGGGAATTCTTCACTTGCAACAACTGAATGCAATGTAATCTATAGAGGTTACATTATATTGTTGCTATATTGCACCCATCATGATGATATCTGAGCTCCTACAAGGATCATGACTGCATAAGTGATTCAGGTTTACCTGACAGAAGGCTAGTTTGCGTGTTTATTGAATCTCTTTTTGCTATTGAAATAAAACACTGAGCCAAAGTCTGTTTCTTTTGGGCCACTGTACTCAATGGAAATTATGGGCATGCACGAGGATTGCAGGAGTGGCTTTATTTAAAATTAAAATGAAATGTTATTTTTAAATACAAAAATCTCAGCAGAATATTTTGTCTCAAAACTGCCATCTAATTTGTTTGGAAAAGAAACCATTCTGTTCCTTGACAAAAAGAAAAGTAAATGATACTGTGGTTGTGATACATATCCAGAAAAATCAATGCCCAGGTATAACAAGGCAGGCTAAATGTTGAACTTTAACCTTAAATTTAAATATCAAAGTTACAGCTGAACTTCCAGTTATTTTCTCTTCAGTATTATACACGGGCAGCATAGGCGGCTAACGTAGTTGATGCTACAGTACATAGGGCCTATTCTATCAATCCACATGCATAACTTCTATTCACATCAACAAGAGTTACACATTCATATTGAAAGGAGAATATTTCCCCTTATTATGGACACAATATTTTGGCACAAGAGCACTACATGTGAGTGCAGTTCAATGACTGTATTCTTCACTTTGGCCAGATTGCCTTTCAGCCGTAACATTAATGAGACTTGACTTCATTATGAATTATTGATGGAATGCTGCAGCTGGTGGTACACGGAGCCCCATTCCTTTCAGCGGGGCTCTGAACAAGTGCAGGGGTCTGTCTGTGTGGATCCAGCCAGCTGCGGGATCAGGACATACATTTGAGATTTATGGAGGTGTAGGACCATTCTGGCTGATGGCAGCTGTTTCAGAAAGGTTAATGTTATTCAAAATATATTCAGACATCTTAGTAGGTGTATTTATTTGAATGAGTCTTACTGTTTTTTCCTCTTGGACTATACAGATTTCAGGAGGCACAGTGGTCTAATGGGTTGAGAAGTATCTTGGGACGCAATGTAGATTGAACTGGGCAGGAGTTGGGGGAGACAGACTCAAATCGATAGGGAGCTCCAGGCTAGATCTCAAACCTTTCTACAGCTCCTCTTCCAGCCCTATTCCCAGGATGGAATCACGCTCCAGTCCTTGCATTCCCCCTTATGGAGAATTATGACCACTTGACTGTATAATCTTTGACCCGGTGGCCCTCCACTGAAGTCCATGTCCCCACACTCAATTCTCTGGTGGCCTATGTGGAGTTAGGGTGGAGCCTAGCTGCATGGCATGCAGGAGAGAAAGCTCCCTCCTATTTAGCAATCAGTTACCCACTGTGCCATGGTCCTTCTAATCCGGTGGGGCGTTTCCACTGTTCCAATGTTATCTGGGGTAATCTTCACCCCAGTTGCCCAATCCTTTATTCTTTGTATACCCACAGCTCCCAGTGATTTCACATGGGAGGTTTTGAATGCTCAGGGACTGAAGGTTTGGGCCCTTAAAAGGTCGATTTGCATCCACAGTAATAACCAGATTTTTGAGCCTCGTTATAGATTTACTGCTTAATAAAATCTTTAATTGATGTGCAAAGAGATCAGATGATTGGTTACTATTGTGTTTCCATCCCATTTCTCCTCTCTCAATAAAGGTCTTTTAGTGAAAATGAAAGAAACTGATGATAAATCTTCACCAACATTTCTGCATAGGGCTTCATTTTGTGATGCTGCATCTTCCTCAGGTCCCATTGCTTGCAGGATTAGGCTCTTGTATATGTATGCACTGGGGAGAACCACTGCTCGACAGGTCTGATTCTCCTCTCGCACCAGTTTTACATTGGTGCGGCCCCAGCGATGTAGGGGAATTGCTCCAGAATTTCATCAGTGTGGGAGTCAAATCAGACCTTTTGGTGGTGTCCATTTTGAAGCAGTGCTCTGCACTGAGAGCTGCTTACAGACTGATGGCACAGTAGGATAGAACCCTTGGTAAGAACCCAGCCTTGTGGGACATCAATGAGAAAGGAGAGCACAAAACACCTGTGAAGGCAGCTCCTCCAAAGTCTGTGGGAGTTGAGGACACTCAGAATCAGGCCCCCAGCATTTATCAAGGCAAAGCTCTCTTGGCTTTTTAATGGGATTTTTGTCCAAGTAAGGACTGCACGGCCCTTTATGTACATTTTAGGAACAGCCCCTTTCTCCATTGCTATTGGATTTAATTAACTTTTGGAAAGGTTGTTTGGAAAACAAATTATGGTTCCCCGCCCCACGCTTCCATTCCCACAGCTATTGCAGACATATAGACTCCTCATCAGAGAGTTTCCCGTTACCAGTGTATCAATCATTGTGGCTGTAAAATCGTTAAGTGCTACTTAGTCCAGAGGGGATGAATTATAGGAGAAATTCTGTAGCAATTCTCAGTTCAGGTGGCAATGGATGCATCCATAGAAATGCATGTTTCCGAGCTCCAACAAACAACTTATTAATAAATGGGTGAATCCTCCCACATTTGGCGTGGAGGGCCCTAGATGCAGCAGAACCAGTGCACATCCACCACATGGGGTAGAGCAGGATGCATGCAGATCCTGTCATTGAGACTCCGTGTGTGGAGCCACAAGGGCGGGGATTTGGAATCTGGTTTGATCCATGACTACATGGGTCCAGTGGCATTCTGTGCCCCACAGCAGCAGGCCGTTGCTGCAATGCTAAGGCAGTAGTGGCAGCTTCCCAGCTTATGGGAAGGATTCTTGCCACCCTAGGCCCCTGCAGACCTCAGCCTGGCCCTACTCTGGGGACAGGATTTGTGCCATAGTAAGAGTTAGGAAGCCAGCCTCTAGTGAGCTTCTTTGTAACTGCAAAAACAACAAGGAGTCTGGTGGCACCTTAAAGACTAACAGATGTATTTGGGCATAAGCTTTCATGGGTAAAAAAACCCTCACTTTGAGATTTACCCACACAATCTTATGCCCAAATAAATCTGTTAGTCTTTAAGGCGCCACCGGACTCCTTTGTCGTTTTTGTGGATACAGACTAACACAGCTACCCCTGATCTTTGTGACTGAACGACTGCACTTTTCTTCAAGGCCACTAGATGGTGTTTGACAACCACTTCTGTTCTCTGCACTTGAAAAGCTTGCCATGCCAAACTAATCCTAAAGATTTCTCTCTGCGTCTAGTGAAACTCTTCCAAGAACTTTATTACATTTTATAACATCATTACAACTATAATATGCAGGTGAATGCAACTCATTCTTTACTCACAAACTAACGTAAAACTCCAAATGTTACTCTTCTGGGTGCTGCTGCTGCAGCTCTCCATCTCGGATTGCCCCAGGGACAGCAGTAGATCTAATCACGAGTCAAGGCTGCAAGACTGGGACCCTCAGCATTGTTGTTAGCACACTATAGTTCTTCATAAAGGTGCTTTTGGGAGTGTTCCTTTAATTAAACAGAGAGACTATCCCTGCTGCTGTACTTATTCTAAATTCCCCATGGCTACCCAGGGCTTTCAGTAAAGACTACAAGGAATATTAACAATGATGTGGATTAGAGAAACAAATTTAACAGAGCACAGACAATCACTTTAAGAGTCCAGTCCTACTGCACTGGAGTCAATAAGGCTTTCGCCTTTGACTTCAATAGGAGTAGGATCAGGCCCTGATATAACTATGTAAGCTAAAATTATACATAATGCCACATAATGGGTCTGATATTGAGCTGTCAGTCTCCGTCTCTGCGTGCATAATTCTTTGGTTTTAAATAAGCATTTTGACTTTTCTGTTGATATTTTAAAAAATGGACATGACTCTGCCCTAAGCTATCAGACTCTGCTCTTGCCTGCTTTAACTGGGTGGCTAGCGATATCTTTCCTTTATGAAATTATTTGCAAGGAATTGTGATGTAATCCATTCTGTACTTAAGAAATTTAATCAATCCATTTGAAAGAGCTTTCAGTGACAGGAAAAATATGGTAATCCATGTTATTTTTGCAGGCAAAGCACCAATAGAAAACACAACATAATTAAACATGCCCTCTTTATATATTTCATAAAAAGCCACAGTCATTGGGTGTAATAAATCTAATTTTTTTCTCTGATCTCGGGGCCTAAAATATATTCTGTGAATTGTGTTACTTCTTGTCAGAGAACACTGATAATATTTGCCTCACAGGCAGCATAAAACACAAGTGTAAAATAAAAATAAGTTATTAATCAGACTAACGGGCAACTTAAATGGAAAGCTGTCTTCTATGAAACATTAAAAATGATAATGAGGAACATTTCACAAGGCAAAATTAAAAAAAAAATCCATGTCATGGAGATTCTTCTCAATCTGTATCTACCCTGTAGTCTCAAATAAGCAAACTGTAGGGTGAGTTTTGAAGCTGGTTACCATGGCTAATCTTGCCTGAGGAATGCCTGCATTTCAACAAAACAGGTGTTGCATCTCAGTAGCTAATGTAGCCCTGGGACAATAATGATCATGTCCTTACAAATATTGCATGTTAGTTGAAACAAAGTTTTAGCTCAATTAAATACACGTCATAGCAGGGGAAAAACAGTAGAAATATGTTGTGACACAGAAGAATGTGTTGCAATTTTGAAAATCGTCTGGGAATAACGGGGGGGAAGGCTGAGGTTGTGATCCAAGATAAAAATGAACCTGAGGGCAGGTATGCTGATGTTTGGTTTCAGCTTGGAAACGGATAAACAGATCTTATTGTATATTACAGAATGAAGCCTGCTATTTTTTTTAAGTATGATGTAGCCCATTTCACATGCACGGATACTTATGACAGTATTATTTGCTTCTAAAGAAGGTGGGCCAAATCCTCCACCCCAACATAATCTGGTTGGGAAAACTGCTAACTGATCCTGGAAGGCTGATCTTCTGGTAATAGGGAACAGGCATATAGACTCTTACTCCGTTCATCTGCCCCAGCTGTTCACACAGTGGAGAAATTGGGTGTGGCCAGGATGACCTTATGCCATACTGATCCTCTGATGCATTTTCAGTCCCCCGAGACTTTTGCCATCCGGTGTAAATAAAGAGCAGCCCCAAGGCTACTCTAACATAGCACATAAGCTCTGTCCCAGCAGAGAATGACAGCATGATCAGAGGAGTCCAAAGGTGAGACTTAACCCTCACCTTGGTGCTGCCTCACATAACTTGTGTTGTGTGCATTTAGGCTGTAGCCAGTGTTCTGACTCAATAATTCTATGATGGGAAGGAATCAAGCATTCTTAAATAACCCTAAGAAACATGCTCAGACTTATACATAAAAGTGCATCTACCGCTGGGTAAGGAGAAAAAATGTAATTGCAACAGCGATATAAATTTTGAAGTCTTCAAATCTAGTGCGCAGTACCAATTTAACATGTGAAAGAGTAAATTTCTTTCATTTTAAATTCCAATGGAAGGTTAAAATCACCTATTGAAGATGTGCTACAGCCTGTATTAATGCTCAGAATTTATACAGTGCTGTTCGTGTTTAAAGCACTGTACAGAGAAGAAAGTTCTTCTCCAGTGCTTAATGCACTGAAATGGGATTCAGGAAATGTAGGTTCATTCCTCACTGTCACACAGGCTATGGGTCCTTGAGCAAATCACTTAATCTTTCCATGCCTCAGTTTACCATTAGTAATAAGATACTACTACTCCCATTTACTCTGTTTATATTACGAGTTCATCAAGGCAGGGCCTCTCTCTTAATTTCTGTTCAGTCTCCCTTGTCCAGTTGGGGCTTAAAGGTGTTATTGCAATATAAATAATAATAATAAACTGACCAGCAAGATAACCTTCTGAGGCATTATGCCAAATGTTATAGGCGCAAGTACAATTACACGCTATAAATAGATTTGATACCAAGAACTAAGCGGCTGCAACTAAACTTTCCAACCTACAAATGACAAATTCTCAGCTCACTCGTCTATACATTAAAAACCCGGGTACACTAGCTTGGACAGTGCCCGGAAGATCTATAAAAAGGTTTGTCTGAGATATTGCTCAGGTTGGAGCTAAGCAACAACAAGCCCAACACAGTCTTTTTTTTTTTTTTTTTTTTTTAGTTTGACCTAATGGGGAAAAATAAGTGTGTTTAAATACTATCCCCTTTCTACAGATGGGAAAACTGAGGCAGGCAGGCCAAGAAGCATAGCTGGGATGAGAACTCAACAAACTCCTGATTCTTGACCCTTCATTCATCTTTCAGCTACAATCTTTTGCTGCCTCATCTATTTGAACAGAAACCAGGGCATCACTAAATCCCAGTCTCCCTAGCCCCCCTAAATATACCCTGCCTCTCCCTGCTTCCCTCCCCTTATCTTCCACTTTTACCTGGTGCCGTGCTAAGATATATATAAATGTATACGTATGTACAGTTAGGATGACTGTGGGAGGAATATGGTAAGAATTCACTAATGGTTGCCAAACCAATGAAGAAAGATGCATTACTTAAGGTGGAAGCTCTTAAATTGTCATTCAAGTTCTAGATATAGTGCAGGTTTCAGAGAGATTAGCTAGAGCTGGTAATATCTCTGGGAGCGGAATTAAGCTTCTAAGCATGCCTGCTGTAGTTGAGGGCATAACTAGGGTGAGAGGTTGAAAATGAAGTTTGAGTATAAGAGAAACTGTCCTGACAGTAAAAAGAACAGGAGTACTTGTGGCACCTTAGAGACTAACAAATTTATTTGAGCATAAGCTTTCATGGGCTATAGCCCACTTCATCTGATGATATAGCCCATGAAAGCTTATGCTCAAATAAATCTGTTAGTCTCTAAGTACCACAAGTACTGTACTCTTGTTCTTTTTGTGGATACAGACTAACATGGCTGCTACTCCGAAACCTGTCCTGACAGTGTGTTGGACAGTGTTAGGCTGTGGAATAATCTTCCATGGGAACTGATGGAAGCCCCATTGCTAGAGGTGTTTAAAGCATTGCTGGACCATTGGATAAGTCACTTAGTAGGGAACAGCTCGGCATTGGTGGCAGGATGGACTGGTTGTTCTTTACAGCTTCGCGAACAGCGCTCTCTCCTCCTCTGCCAGTGCTGTGAGAGTTCTCCCTTTTTTTTCAGTCTGCTTTAACCAATGAAATACTTAATACGGTTGCATAGGAATAGAGGGAGCTTATTGGCTGTTCCCCTAAATCTCCAAATGGGAGGAACCTGCTGACCAGATTGCAGAAGATGAGGGAAGCGGGGGTGGCATGGGGGATGGGATGAGTGGGAGTGTGGGCAGAGGTAGCCATTTGGCCCTTAGGCATAGTGGGAAATGTGGGACAGGCTTAGACAGAGGATGAGTGTTCTTAAAAGTTACATAAACGTTGAAAAGTTTCACTTTTGGTCCAAAGGTATTCACCAAAACAGGTTTATTTTGGTTGAAATATTTAGCTTTTATTCTTATAAAAAACAAACCATTTTTAGAAGAAGTTTTCAGTTTGGGGGTTCTGAACATCCATGTTTTTTAACCACCCACTGCATCGAAAACCAAACACATTTTGACTATTTTTCTTGTTTGATTTGTTCAGTTTTCTTTACAACACCCCCTTTCTGACCCCAAAACATTGCAGGATAGTTTTAGGAAAACAAAACAGAAACATTTCCCAAAGTTTCCCATGAAAAACAATTGACATTTTTCAAGCAGTGCTAATAGGAGCTGGTTCTTCTATTGCACTGTGACAATCAGGAATAACTCTGATGTAGCCAATGGAGGTACACTGGTGTCAGTGAGAGAAAGAATCAGGCCCATAATATGTATGTTCAGATGATTTAGTTCAGTTTATTTACTTTTATTCTGGGGGAATTCCTTTTATACATCTGTATACTTTCAAAGCATTAAAAAAAGTAGACAAAAATTGCTAGCCTTCTACCACCAACAACCCCCTACGTGAATAAGTCACTACGAGATATATAGACATTATAAGTAGGGTACAGAGCAGCATTACTCAATTTAGTTAAAATCAGCAGTGTAGAACTGTGACCCGTGTCAGAGCAAAAGACAGTAAAAATGGGATTGTAAATTCAATATCCTTCTGTTTTCAATCCCTGTATTACTTTCCCCTTCTCTCCAATGTTATCACTTACCAAAGGTCTTTTATTACAAGGTTCTAAGTGCTCCTCGGATCATGGCATATTTTTTCTTTATTTTTTTTATGATGATTATGATCCTGCACTGGCTGAAATGGTTTTTTTTAAATGGTTTTTGTTCCGAGGCAGGAGAAGTTAATGTAAAAATAATTAAAGAGAAATGAACAAAGATGGGCTGGTTTTAGGAAAAGAGAGACTGAACTGTTAATGAAACCCAGAATCCATAAAGAGGTGGACCTAATAAAAGGGTCAGGCATGGCAGAGTCCCAGCTACAGAAAAGTGCTTCAAGGATGAAAGAATTAAAAGAAATGGGAAGACTCAGGCCTCAATTAGTTTAACAGCTGAGGTGCTTGAGGACAGATAGATCAAATCAGAGGAACTTTGCAGGAAAGTTACATCAATAATTTTAAGGGGTATTTGTATTTATTGTAGATCATTTTATATTGCCCCCACTCTGCCATGATCTTTCACTGGATATATCTGAACCCTCTTTTATTGTTTATTTGTGGAAATAACTTGTACTGTCACCAATTCTGTTCACCTTTAATAAAGAAAAAGAAAAAGTAACATCTGAACTCTGTGAAGTGTCCAGAAAAAGGAGGAAATCCAATTAATCTCTCCCACCCCCATTCTTAAAATAATTTCATACTCACTTTAAGGGAAAATCTACTAAAAATATGAGATTATTTATGGGGGGATGACATTTGTATGACACAAAGCATTGCATTTCTCATGCATCACATAACAAAATGTGAATGTATCCCCATTCCACCTCCTCTTGGAAGTTAATTGTCATAGTTTAAGATACCACTTTTACCAAGGATGCAAAACTTTTATCTATATTTTACAAATTTCTGGGCCACGGGTATAGAATAGAAAGTGATTCCTCCTACATCCCCATCTGATAGCTCTCTTGGCTCCCCATTCTGGATAGTCATGGGGTCCTGGTCTCTAGTACTGAGGTCCTACTGTAATCCTCTGGCAGAATGAAGCTGTTTGTTATTCCTCTGAGTGGCCCTAGTAAGCATATCCTTGCCGGAGGCCAGGAAGATATTTCTCTGTTCAGGACTCAGCCATGTAGGTTTCGCTACTGAGACAAAAATCCTGAACATGCTCCTTAAAGGAAAAACATTCTGCAGAAACGTCTCTGTTGTCTTAGGTGCCAATGTGTCCAAAGTGTGAATTACAACTCACCTTGTACTACACACTGTGTATGGAATAACACATGCTAGGGCGTGCTGTCGAAATGAGACGCACTGTAAGACTATCTGGTGTGTTGTGAGACATGAGGCTAAAGGCCAGAACTTGGAGAGGGGATGACGGGGCGGGAGGGAAATGAACAAGGAAATGGAAATTTTTTTTAACAGAAACCGAAGTATCCATATAGCTAATGGAGTCTTAAACCAGGGCCAAAGTATTTGTAAACTACAATGCACTGTATACAGCCCGCATCATGTAGTGGTCTGCTGTGTAAATTATTCCATTGGTGCTGTTTAAATTAGCATATTCTGATAGTCCTAAAAAGCATGATTATGCCAAAGCACAGTATTTAGTTCATATTTGGACAGATTCACAAAATAAAAAGGGAGAGCTTTGTATTTCTCCACTATCCCGCATTCCCTAACTCATGAATCACTTTTTATCATTCAGAATGGAGCTCATAAATATTTGAGAACTTCAACTTCTAATTCCTGTCAACTTCGTGTGCTTTCAAACTACAGTGCATTCATTTGCAGGACTCACTTCCCAGCAGCACTGGTATTGCAGCTTCCTCTGGGGTGAAGTGCAACAGCTCTATAACAATACCCAGTAACGTTACAGCATAGGGTGGAGTGTGAGGGATATAGTATCCAAATTAGGCCGGCAGAGGATAGTTATTCAAATTGGATTTTGGCCAGGAACTCTGTGTTCACACTTCTATTGTCTCTTAACTTACTAAGAATGCTACAGGATCTTTGATGACCATAAGTATCCAGGCCCTCAATTTTCCCACAAAAGTGAACAAAGATTAAGACGCTATTGTTCAAACGGACACTCCTCATTGCCATGCTGGATTCAGATCACTAGAAAATGTGTTCTTCAAAGAATGCACCTCTGCCCATCTTCACAAACTAAACAACAAATACAAATCTAAATTTCAAATGTAATTGAATCTTTATGTTGACGATGCATAGCTGCCCTTTCATGTTCCTTTGTAAAGGCCCCGACAAACTTTTCAGTGCTAGAAACCCACCCATTTTTTAAAAAGTATTTTAATATATTTTTCACCACCTTAGCTACAGTAAAAAACATTACCTAAGAAGAGGTAAAATACAATGACTTCTTCTACCTTTGACTCTTGTCTTCAGAAGGCATTTGGGCTTCTCCAGAGGTAGTGTGTCCTAGATATTATGGCATGGGACTGGGATGCTGGATATGTGATTTCTGTTCCCAGCTCTGCTGATAGATTGTTGGGTGATCTTTGGCAAGTCACGTCACCTATCTGTGCCTCAGTTTTCCCTATCTGTAAAATGGGTATAATTGATGATTGCCTCCCTTGTAAAGTGCTTTACGATCTGTCTAGAAGATGTAGGCATGATTATTACTCCTCCTTGGATTCATGCTTTCAGCAAGCGAGGCTAGAATTACTTAAGTTTTAGAATTCTAATGCTATTGAATTGCCTCACCAGGAGGTGGTACAAAACTGCTTCTGCTGAAGGGACATAACACAACCTTTATTGACTAACGCTAGCAGTTCCAATTATGGAGCAAACACTGCAGGAACTTAAGATCTTTGGAAAACACAGACTTTGTACCATGTTGGGAGTACTGGATGGTCCTGAGCCCACCTGTAGCTGGGGATCTTTCCTGTGGAAGAGAAGGTTTGGAAGATCTGAGACATCAAAGGCAGTAGCCATGAACCTCTATAATAGCTTTCAGGGTAAACCATGACAGGGATCCAAAGAGACAATTAAACAAAGTCTCTAGGGACCTAAGCATAAACACATCACACTCCAAGGCTTACTTACCGTTTATTCTCTATTTATGAATGAGGCAAGGAAAGCAAATTTGGGGGAAATCCAGAGGAGAAGAGAAGGAATTGGCCAGGTAGCTGAAGAGAATGATGTTGGACCTATCAAGGCCAACAGCAGCCAAGTGGAGTCCATCTACCATAAACAACTGAAATGGTACTAACTGTTTAGAGGCAGTGGGGCCTGCTGCATGGTATCTACTCAGTGGAGGCAGACGCATGTCACCATCTGCTGAGATGCCTGGATAGCTTTAGAACTTCAGCACTGCTTAGGTTCTACTGGTGTTGCCCACAGGGCTGGCTCCCGGCACCAGTGCAGCAAGCAGGTGCTTGGGACAGCCAATGGAAAGGGGTGGCACGTCTGGGTCTTCGGTGGCAATTTGGCGGTGGGTCCCTCTCAGAGGAAGGACCTGCCGCCGAAGAAGAGAATGAAGTGGCAGAGGTAGAGCTGCCGCCGAAGTCCCGCCGATTGTACCTCCCCCGCAAAAACACTGGAGCCGGCCCTGGTTACCCATTACAACTATTAGGAAACCAGGAGAATCTTAAGAAACCTTGAAGTATGGCTATTTGATATCATATTGGAATAACAGCCTGTATGATATCATAGTGGTAATGCTAAGGATATAAAGCTTTGTTCTCCTCTCATATTGGTTTAATTCCATGGATGTCAGCATAGCCACTGCTGATTTATACCACTCAGAGAAGAATCAGATCTACGTATAATATAATCTATATCTTGACTCTTTCTGTTCTTGTTCCCTGTGAGGCACAACCTTACTATGGGACAAGCTGCACTGAATGGGACTACTTACCAGAGATATAAGAGTCACAAGAGCTGTCCATTAAAAAGTCATGTTCATTAGAAAAACAAACCTGGAGGGACAGTCAGTGTGACAGTGAACCGGCTTGAGCCAGAGCAAATGCAGGCAGCTACTATGTTATTCATCAGTCTTCATCTGCAGTATACATCACTCCAGCTAGTCCTATCCTGTGCCTCTCCTGAGCAAGACCTGCTGTTCAAGCAGTACTTTGGTGATGTACTGTGTACATGTGGGGACTGTAGGGTGACCAAATAGCAAGTGTGAAAAATCGGGACACTTTTCTGTGGAAGCATGGTATAGTTACATATATAAGCCAAAGCCTCTGATATCGGCACATCTGGGCACCCTAGGAGACTGTGTACAAAAGTACACAGCACACATGGACTGCACTTCTCAGCCCTCGACAGAGCACTAGCCTGTGATTCCAGTAGCCAGAAGTGGTGTCACACTCTGTTATTCACACAGCTGCAAACTACAAAACAATAAAAGGCTGCATACTCTAATAATGATTAATTACATTTTTCTCATATCTTTGTATCAATTAACTGGAAATGTGTCTTTGTTTAGATAATTGTCTTTTGTAAATAAATATGTAAACACTACTTAAAGCATTTTGGGGCTAATTATACTTATCTGAAAGTTAACAGATTCAGGATGTGATTTGTGTTTTAATTGTCTGAATTTATGGTAAAACATGGTGTTGGGTACTAATTTTCCCAGCAAGCAGATCTCAAGTCTAAGAAAATTAGACACGCCAAAGAAATCTGTCAGACAAGCTACCAGTTGAGAGAATGTATATGGGAGACCCAGTGTATTTTTTCAGCCAGCTCAAACCAACAAGGATGTCAAACTAAACAGCTAAGAATACTTTAAAAAATAACCTGAGGCATCTATAGTCTTACACTGGCATAAGTCAGGAATAACTCAACTGAAGTAATTTACACTGGGCTAAGTAAGATCAGAGTGAATCTGCTTAGGTCTAAAATTCTCTGTATTTGTATATTTCAGGTTTTGCACTTGTTTGCTTTTGACTTCTCTTCCTGCCAGTCTAGGCAGTAGGAGAGGAGCATACTATTATTTGGATTGCTATAGTGCCTAGAGGCTTCAGCCTTATTGTGCTTGGCACTGTTCAAACATAACATAAAAAAAAAAAAAAGCTCAGAATCAAATACTAGAGACAGCAGGTGTGTACGATAATCATATGGGGAAGCATGTGGTGACAGTGAGACAGTGGCGATCAACGTGATAAATAGCACTCATAGTGTTTTGTAGGCATCATGGCGGAGGTGAGTTTTAAGGAAGTATTTGAAGGAGGACAATGTGATAGCTTTGTGGATTTTTACAGAGAGCTCCTCCCATGCAGAAGTGGTGGCGTGGGAGTTGCTATCCTTATTGCTTGCAACTCTGTTCCTTCACACGTAGGAACAGGGCTATACTTTTGGAGCGGGTAGGAAAAGAGTTGTATTAATAAGCCCATATTTCAAATATGAGCATAGGAGATTCCTTTTTACCGACTAGCTCTGAAATGCAAAAGGACAGTTATAATACTATTTTATAACAACGGTTCAACTGACTGAAGTCATTTGTCAAACAGCACTAATGTCCGTGAAGCCTAATAATAACTGGCTCCAAAACATACTGTGCTCCCCAACCCCATATCCATCATGTGATAAGGGGCTTGAAGCATTCCACAGTCTTTCTCAGGACTCAGAGTGTTTAAAGGGCAAGAGTAGCAGCTGTAGCATTTCCACCAGTATTCCAGTAGGAGGGGGAGCGGTATGAAGCAGATAGAAAGTTGGAAGCAACAGTGCCTACCTTGCTGGGACCTCTCAAGGCAGAAAATGGTGGAAATGAGTCAGCTGGAGGTCCTAAAGATCTGGAGAGAAATGGGATCATAAAAGGCTACCAGGCAACTACCACTTGATTACACCCCAGGGGCTCAGTCCTTTATCCACTGAAATCTGTGGGAGCTGTTACCATCATCTTCAATGTGTGTGGGATGGGTTGCTTCCTGTGTGAGCAAAGGAAGGTGGAAATAGTACCTATATACTAGAGTGATTGGCATCCTACAACTATCTAAGGTAGATATTGTAACAATAGGAGCCCAAGCCAGTTACGAGAGAAGGACGTTGTAGGGAAGGGGGCAGGGCCCTGTTATGAACCTGTTATGGGAGGAGTCACAGAGACACATATTCAAATATGGATTGTTTTCAGGGGGTCCAAAGTATCTTCCAATTAGTGAAATTAGAGATGGGCTTGAGCCACAATATTCAGGTGTGGATCCAAACTTTTCTCCTTGTTGTTTGCAGTACAGTAGTGCCTAGAATCCCTAACCAAGACTAGCGCCCCCTTGTGCTAAAGGCTGCACAAGCCCATCCCAAGAGACACTCCCTGTCCTGGAAAGCCTGCCAGTCTAAATTCACTAGATAAGACTGACAAAAAGGTGGGAGAAAGGAAGGCTGAGTGTCACTATTTGAAATTCGAGATTTATGTGAACATTCTGTGAAGTGAAAGAGGCAAAATACATTACACATATACCAGATGGCATGAATTCCTCAATTAGGACTGTTTGTCAGACTTCCATAGACAGCGGATGTTCCAGATAAAACAGTGTACAAGGTCTCAAGTTGTGGGAAGGATTGTCTAGTGGATAGAGCATTGACCTGGAATTCAAGGGACCAGAGTTCACTTCCTGGCTCATCCACAGATTTATTGTGTGATCCTGGGTAAGCCACTTAGACCAAGCTCCACAGAGGGACTTAGGCATTGCAGCACTGAACATGACACTGGACATTTAGGTGCCTAGAAAATCCAGGAATAGCACTGCAATTCATGAAGCCAAGTTAGGTGCCTAGACTCCCCATTCAATGCTCGGGGAGCGATAGGCCTCTAAGAATGTAATTCATAAAAGCCAGCCTGCTAGGAGGGGAGCCATCTAAGCGAACCAAAGGGAGATGTCAGCCAGAGGGATGTAAGCTAATCCTCACCCTCTCTCTGAGATAGGCACCCAAGGGAGATGCTTAGCAATTCGCAGACAGACACCTGCCCCCTGAACTCAGACAGCTTAGGAGCCTAAACCCTTTCTTACAGGAATAACTTGGGCACCTGCATCACTCCACAGAAAATGGCTGGAGGAGGCGACTACCTTCTCGCTTTTAGCCCTGTGTTTGGAGGGGAGTGGGAGACCCAGATTCAATTTTCCCCTTTGGACCTGAAGGGGAGAAAGGCTTTGGAGTAGGGTCTCCCACCTCTGAGGAGCATGCTCTGACCACTGGGCTATGGGATATTCTGATGTGGGGCTCCCTTAGTCAGTCCTGTTTAAGCTCTCCCACTGTGGATCAATAATGACAGTGTGATTACAGCAGGGAGACTAGACAGCTAGATGACTGCCCTAACCAGCGGACTACAGAGTCAATCCCATTCTCTAATTCTCTGGCCCAACGGCTGTTCCCCTATGAACAAATACTAAAATAGTCACTGAGCCAGAGGGAAGGGGGAAGAATGGGAATGACTCTGTAGTCCAATGTTTAGGGCTCCTGGGAGGTAGAAGACCCTGGGTCCAGTACCCCTGGTACAACCACTCTTCCATTATTTTTGTGGAACAGCTTCAACAGGAGAGCTTGAGGGAGCCCCATATCAGAATATCCCACAACTCAGTGATTAGAGAACTCTCTTCAGAGGTGAGAGACCCCTGTCCAAATCCTTTCCCCCTCTCCTCTAGCAGAACCTGGATCTCCCAAATCCCAGGCAAGTGATCTAACCAGTGGGTGGAAAGTTATACGGTTGGCAGCCTCACTTCTTCTCCCAGCTGGATTTTGAATGGGATCTGATAGGCGCCCTCTGAGCACGTCTAGAGGATTGGGCCCTGCATGTGACTTCAGTGGCTAAATACCCGTCTTCCCCTGATTTATGAATCGCTCTGGGTCTTAAGCAGGAGGTAGGCATCTGGATGCTTGGAGGGAGGCAGCAGTGCACATGCCCAAAGGCAGAAGCGTAGGCACTGAGGGAATTTTTACCCTGAAAAACTTAGGTGCCAAATGAGTTTAGATGCCTACAGGGTGTGGTGGGAGTTTTGTGTATTGCAGTGGAGCCAAAACAGGGACTTAGGCACCTAAGTACTTTTGTGGATCCCACCCTGAATCTATCTCTCTGTGCCTCAATTCCCAATCTGTAAAATGGGGATAATATTCCCTTGCCTCAAAGGGATGTTGTGAAGATAAAATTATATTAATGATTGGCAGGTCCTCAGATATTATGATCACAAGACCCGTGTAAGTAGATAGACTATGAAGGCCTTGGTGTGTCTGTTCACAGGGACATGTAAGATCTGGGTCCAAGTTTCTACTTTTTTTTTTAAGGTTAAAAAAAAAGCTTTCATGTATTTCAACAGAATTTGCATTTCTGTGTATTAAATATTTTCTAAAATTACAAACAATAAATCTTCATCAGTTGCAAAAAAAAAAAAGAAAAAAAGGAAAGAAAAAAGAAAAAAATGTGAGGTAACCTTTCAGGCATTTCCTTTTAAGATCTAGAATATCAGCCCAAGTTGCAGGTAGAACAGGATGCAGACTCAGAGGCACAAGTTATGACTCAAACTGCTTAGCTAAATTAAGCAGAGCAGTTGTGAAAAATAAGATGAGGACCATGCATATTATTCTAAATGAGCTTCACCTCCATCCTGATTGGCGCTTCTGGCCTAAGATCCCCTTTTCTGACTAAAATCTGCAATTCAACCCTAAAAGCATGTCAGAATTAAGTCCAAAGCTTAATATAAGTTTACATGTTAACTGTTTTTCTTTGATATTTGACAAGGACTTAGATTCTCATGTCATCTAGACTTGAAATAGCTTCAGAGCTTTCTCCTGGACCAATTTGCTCAAGGTTGCTGTGGATTACACTATCCCCAGGCTGTCTGCCCTTGGGACCACACTTGAGGACTAACACCTGTTAGCAGGATGGAGCAATTAATTTAAAAAAAAAAACCTGCATTATGCTGCAAATCAAAGCTACAGGATAAAAATATAATTTTACCTTTTGAGCTTCCAGAAGTCACCTCTGACCCTGATACTTGTGTGGCATGTGGAGGAGTAGATTTTTGCTTTTTCTTCAAACAGAAGTGCCTTTAAAAAAATGGAATGATAGCCATGAAAGGTCAGCCGTGTTACATCCTTTCTCGTAAATATCACTTGGATGTAATGATACCAGCCAGTGTCTCACAGAAATATTTTAACAGCTAAGGAGTTTCAGAAATATTATACAGTTCTTTCTGGGAAGTGATTATTTGAAGCTTTCAAATTATGCTGCTTTATGTACTTTATGGGATCAAATGCATTTTGTCTTTCTTGCTGGTATTTTGGTTTTATAGATGAGAAGTGCATTGTGGTGTTTTTCAAAATATACTGTACATTAAGAAGATAACTGAACTTCAAAGAACTAAATACCAATCAAAAGATGGAACCTGGCCACACATAAAGCTCTGTTGCTTTTGCAAACCCCTTTGGTAGCCAGACAAGGTCACTGATCAGGGTAATTTTCAGGAAAAGTCAATTTCTCAAGTACCCAAAGCAGGTGTTGTGCCTTTCTATGACAATTTACTGAAACTAAATTGAGGAAGTTGAAAAAAGCAAAGGTCATGATCCACAGGAAGAAATGAGGAAAGCAAATCTCTTTGTGTTTTTAACTCCTTTTCAGCCATGGCGTATTTACAAATTTGGTGACTATTTCCACTTGAAGTAAAATCACACTTGAGTGACTGAGGAGAAATGTTTATGAGAGAGGCAGGCTGCAATACTGAGCCTTGGTTGCACAATAAAAAACTGTAGGGAAATGAAGCCATAAAGAAGCCCCGGAAAGGCACACAGTTCTGAGCAAAATCAAGGCAAAAAAGGAAGCTAATCTGTTTCACAAGTTTTAACCCCTTTATTTCTGAAATGTTTTAGGCCCATGAAAAACAGAAACCATAAAGGGTTAGTGTAGAAAAAAATGAAAATAATTGAACAATAATTTAAAACCCACCACAAAATTCACATTGGAAACAAGGGGAGACTATGAGAATAAATAAGTTGGGGTAGTAAAAGGGAATCAGGGAGATGACTGCTTCTTGGAGTAGCTAGTCCTGGAACCCACAAGGAGACAGGCAATTTTTTATTTAGTCATAAAGGGTGCACAGGATATGGTCCAAGAGGTGAATAGAGCTGAACCTCTAGGTATTAGCGACCATAATGTAATTAATTTAACATGCTCGTGATGGGAAATACCAAAGAAACCCACCACAGTAGTATTTAACTTCAAAAAGGGGAACTGCACAAAACTGAGGAAGCTAGTTAATTGGAAATCTAAAGGAATGCTCACAAAAGTGAAATGCCTTCAAGCTGCATGGAAACACTATAGTAGAGGCTCAAACTATGTGTATACCCATACATGCCAACTCCATGGGTGCTCCAGGACTGGAGCACCCATGGGGAAAAATTGGTGGCTGCTCTGCAGCAGCTCCCCACCCGCCCACCGCCCACCCATCCCAGATCACCTCCACTTTGCTTCCTCCCCTGAGCACGCCATGGCTCCGCTCTGCATAAAAACAGCAGATTTGCAGTGGCAAGTTCTGGGAGGGAAGGGGGAAGAGAGGGAGTGTGGTGCGCTCAGGGAAGAGTTGGGGCCAGCGTGGGGATTTGGGGACAGGGTCCAATAGGGACAGGGAGGGGGCAGAGTTGGGGCCAGGACTTTGGGGAAGGGGCAGGAGGGGATGGAGGTGGGTACCTACTGATGCCTGGAAAAGTTGGTGCCTACGTTTATATCCCCCAAATTTAAAAAAAAAGACAGAGGAGCAACAAATGCCTCCATGGCTAAACAACAGAGTAAAAGAGGCAGTTATAGACAAAAAGACATCTGTTAAAAACTGGAATCAAATCCTACTGAGGAAAATGGAAAGGAACATAAACTGTCGCAAGTCAAGTGTAATTAGGGAGGCCAAAAAACAATTTGAAGAACAACTAGCAAAAGACACGAAAACTAACAGTATTTTTTTAAGTATATCAGAAGCAGGAAACCTGCCAAATACTCCGTGGGACCACTGGACAATTGATATGCTAAAGGAGCACTCAGGGAATTCAAAGCCGTTGCAAGGAAGCTAAATGACTTCTTTGCATTAGTCTTCTCTGCAGAAGATGTGAGGGAGGTTCTCACACCTGAGCCATTCTGAAGAGCTCTCCCAATTTGAAGTGTCAATAGAGGAGGCTTTGGAACAAATTGATAAATTAAATAGTAGTAAGTCATAAGATTAAAAAGACTGGGACTGTTTAGCTTAGAAAAAAGATGACTACAGGGGGATATGATAGAGATCTATAAAATCATGAATGGCGTGAAGAAAGTGAATAAGGAAGTGTTATTTACCCCTTCGCATAACACAATACATAACACAAGAACCAATTAAATTAATAAGCAGCAGGTTTAAAACAAACAAAAGGAAGTACTTCTTCATACAATGCACAGTCAACCTGAAGAACTGGTTGTCAGGGGATGTTGTGAAGGCCAAAACTATAAATTGATTAAAAAAATAATTAGGTTAATGGAGGATAGGCCCATCAATGGCTATTAGCCAATATGGTCAGGGATGCAACCCTATGCTCTGGGTGTCCCTAAACCTCTGACTGCCAGATACTGGGACTAGACAACAGGGGATGGATCACTCAGTAATTTCCTTGTTCTCTTCATTCCCTCTGAGGTATCTGGCACTGTCAACCCATCGGAAGACAGGATACTGGGCTAGTTGGGCCATTAGCCTATCCCATTATGGCCATTCTTATGTTCTTATTAATATGTCTCAGGGGTGTCTCTGAGTCACAAGACTTCCATGGGCTGCTCTAGCTTATGCACCACTCCTTGCTTAAGGCTGTGCCTACCAGCACAATCTAGCCCTGAGTGAGGGAGTCTAGTGGTCTGCCTAAGCATCATTGTTGCTGTTGGGCAGCTGGGCTATAATGCAGGAGGCTTGAATAGGAGGGACTAGTGAAGGTATATGCCTGGCCCCGAAAACTTTTACCCTAAACAAGAGCTCCCAAAAAGTGACGCATTGACTGAGAAGCCCATATGAAGGATAAATACTGTTATATTTATCAGGGTTTAGCAAGGATCCTAACAGGTGGTGAGTGGACAGAGTGCACCAGACTTTGGCTTCTACTGGAATAAGATACAACCTACCACTGCAGAAGATGACATTCCTAGAGATGACTTTCCCTTCAGTGCATGTGTTAGATAGTGGACATTTGTAGGTCATGCATTCCTGGGTAAAACAATAAGTCAAGGATGCGTTAGGCATTTGCTATTCATCTGGTTCATTTATCCATGGTGAGTCTCATCTTAGGGTATGTCTACATAGCAATTAGTCATCAGCCTGGGCCAGCTGACTCGGACTAAGGGGCTTGGGCTAAGGAACTGTTTAATTGCATTGTAGACAGTCAAACTGGAACCCAAGCTGAAAGACCCCAAGGAAGGAGAGTCCTAGAGTTTGGGCTGCAGCCTGAGACTGAACAGGGCCTTAGTCCTCTCCCCTTAGCCTAAATCAGCTGGCATGGGCCAGCCGTGGCTGTCGAATTGCAATGTAGACATACCTTTAGTTTTTCCATCAGCACCCATTGAATTAAATGAGAATTTCTCATTAGTGTAAACTACAGATGTTTGTGTTAGTATTCCCTTGTGCAGATGAAATGATAACTTAGAGCACAATGTTGTTATATTGATGACTGTATGTAAGACCCAAATCTTTAAATAACAATGGCCAGTTGAAGTCAATGACAAAACTCCCTTCGACTCCAGAGTGCAGCAATGGGCTCAGAGTTATTTCTGATTTTTAAAAGAAGAAGGTAAAACAAGTTTAACACAGAAGAATGAAAACATGCACAGATGAAAGATAAGCAGGTATAAACACCCAGTTAATTATGCAGAGGTGAAGGGATGTAAACACACAAGTAAGCATGCATGGATGCACCAGTGAAACTAAAATCCACCAGGCGTGGCCAGCGAAGATTTGCCTAGAAGACTGAAATGACTGAGTGGGGGAAAAACAAACTGACAAAACCCAGACTTGAAAAGTAAATCTACCAAATTTTAGATGCCAGAGACTTGTAAATAATCTCTTTATAACGTCATACCGCCTGGGCTGTACATCATGAATACTCTTGTGGTGCATGTGAATCTGGGAGCTCATGAACACTACAGTGGAATTTTGAAATGTATTAATATTCTAGAAGGACCTGTTGATCTACTGTATAAAGAAATATAAGAGAAGTTAAAAATACTGTCCTAGGCTGATGGCTGCAAAATATTGTCTTGACGCAAAGCCACTAAGCTTGAGTGTGCATTGAGTGATTGTGTGAAGTGACTACACTGCATCATGAGCCCCAGATGGCATTCTTGCTGAGTCTGCATTTGGGAAATCACTTAGCTCCCATTTTGAGAGGCTTTTCCATCACTGGACTAGCACTGAGCAGCAGCTCCAGTTCCAGCTATATGGAGGGTTTATTGGGGCCTGTCATTCATGCACACCTATATAAACCCAGTCACAACATGGCCATCTTTGTCTTCAGGTTTTTGCAGAAAACCTTCTAGATGTGGACCTGTTGCTGTTTATGTTTAATTGGTCCATTTCTAGACATCCTTTTGTTCCATCACATCAAGGAAAGCTCAGCAGAAATGTTCCTTTTAGTTGAATGTAGAAATGATATA
Source organism: Chelonoidis abingdonii (assembly GCF_003597395.2). Lineage (NCBI taxonomy): Eukaryota > Metazoa > Chordata > Testudines > Testudinidae > Chelonoidis > Chelonoidis abingdonii. The sequence goes on from NC_133783.1 coordinate 50,612,172, forward strand.
TAACTAGCCTTTAGAATGACTTCAACCATATTGATGCATCAATCAGACTGGCTAAAGATTTCCATTTACGACATCGATACGATAATTGTTTTCAACATTCTGGCTACCCCTGCATAATGTTGGTTATGTCAGCCTTCCAACAAGACCTTGCAGAGATAGGAGCACATTCTGTGAATTCCTGATTAGCAGGACTGTATTTTTATTTGGATATGTCATGGTCCAGTTGCTTAATTTTAGGAAACAGCCTTATCTCTTTTGCTTCTATCCTTTATCTTCTACATCTTAAGACTGGAAACAATCTATACCATAAACACCAAAAGTATTAGGAAGGTTAAATCAGAAGGATCTAGATACAATAAGTACGTGGACTTGACTTGATTAGTCAGGCAAATAAACAAACAGTTAAACACACAAATAAAGCAACCACACCTGCAAGAATGTTAGATATGTTAAAAGGGGTTGCATCCCTAGGCGAGCTACACTGGTTTGCTTTTCATCGCCAGTGACCATGTTACACATGCAGCTGGTGACATTACTTAGCCTCCAGCAAGGTCAGAGCATGGAGTAAAGTGAACAGAGAAAGAATTGTTCCTATGTTTGTAGCAAAAACATGGTCAAATGTGATTTGAACTCCAGCTGCAACTCAGCCTGCTTAATGATAACTAATATAGCTACTAAGCACTAATACCACTACTAAGAACTATCTTCCTTTTCTTATTTAGGTGTCTCATTTCCATATGGCCACCTTTAATAGTGGAATACATTAAAATACTTTTCACCCCGTAAAATTTGTTTTTCTATCTATCTCCAAGATGAAGTACAGGGGAAAAGATTATCAGTAATATATTAAAGTTTAGATTCTGGCCACATATTGCTGGCACTAAACTGAAGTTATCTGGCTGGGCTGTGTGGCAAACTAGATTTAAGGGGCCAAATTTTTAAAGGTATCTAGGTGCCTAAAGATTGAGATAAGTCCCTGGTGGGAATTTCAAAAGTGCCTAACTCCCATTGAATTCAAGTTCCACTAGGTGCTTATCTGAATTTTAAAGTGCCTAAATACTTCTAAAAATCTGCCCAAGGATCTCTGTGGTATGATCAATTAATTAAAATGATAATTCCCCAAGGCACAGCATTAGCAGAGGAATTAAAACATGGACTAGTGAAGCCTTTGCTGTTCAGAGAGACATCAAATGCAGAAGTTCTAACATCACTGGCAATGAGATTAATTTACCTTCTGCCTATAGTGGGTTTGTCCAGAAATTGTTAAACGAGTTACCTGGATGTTAGATTTGAGTACAAGTGCTGCCTGAAATACAGCATCCATTTTTTAACTCAAAACATCAAGTCTTGCCTGATTATTAAAGGAGTTGATAGAGGCTTTGCATAAAGAAGATAACCTAGGTTTAGAAAAACTATAGTCATCATTGTTCATTTATTCTCTTTACTGAGATAATTTAATTATCATATAGACACAAACATTTGCTCCCATACTGGGCTCTTCACATCTGTTAGTAGAGATTTGATTAGGTCTACACAAATGTGCTAGATTATACCATCTAGTTGGTGAAATTCAAGCCACCTGGATATTTTAGCAACATCAATAAGAATAATTCTCTTTCTCCAAATCAGTAAATCCAAGCTATATTAAAAAGAATTAATTAATGAGTACCAGATAGGCAAAACAAACATTTGACAATGAATCATATTATCAAAGGTTTTGTGGGAGATCCCTCTCAGCTTATGTTTAGATGTCAAATTATATTACCAAAACTAAACAATCTGTTAAAACGATCTCTTAATGCAATAAGTCTCAGCACTATACTCTCTTTTTTTCATGTCCTTAGTGATAAATAGCAGTGCAGCTCTTAACTACAGCAATAGTTAAAGCATTAAACAATAACATTTCATGGGCAAAACATTAGCATTAAATAGCTGACTTTTTATATGTTCAGTGTCTGTAAAGGTTTTTAGGGCTCAGTTCTGCAAACTGTTTGTCACCTAAGTAGTCTTCAGTCCTGCAAATAGAGTCAATGGGATGATATATTTGATCAAGGGCTACTCATCTGAGTAAGGATTTAAGGATTGGGTGCATCTAAAATAAAGAACTCTCCTAAATCACTTAAAATGTATACCAAATTTGTAGTATATCCACCTATAAAAACATGGAATGAAATAAAATATAAAAAAAGAGGTGAGTGAAGGAGGAGATCACAGTCCAAAGTTAAGAGAAAGGACTAGATCCAGTAGAAATGTGATTGGCCTCAAAGTCAGCTTAATAAATTCTTTGCATTAAAAAACAAGATGAAATAAAGTTAGCTAACTTTGCAAAATGAAATCACAATTAATCTTGACTTAGGGTACGTCTACACAACAGGATTATTCCAATTTTACATAAACCGGTTTTATAAAACAGATTGTATAAAGTCGAGTACACGCGGCCATACGAAGCACATTAATTCGGCAGTGTACGTCCATGGTCCGAGGCTAGCATCGATTTCCAGAGCGTTGCACTGTGGGTAATCCTTGACACTTCCTTACATTCTATTTGCATTATAATTAACAAACCATTTTTTTTTTTTTTTTTTTTTTTTTTTTGTTTAATTTAAGAAAAATTTTTTTTTTTTTTTTTTTTTTTTATAAATTTTTTTTTTTTAAAAAAAAAAACACCACAACTCCCTCTGCCTCCTTGCCCCACAGTATTTTAGTCACCTGCCTCATTATGGCCATAGAAATCAACATTTGCCTATTATACTCCATATACAAACCAGAAACTTAACGCCTTGCCAAGACCAACTACTGTTGGCCAATAGAATACCATATATTATTATGTCACCTCATGGTCAGATCCAGACTACAACTATTTTCCTCACCCTATTTCCATTCTGAGGTTGAATAACAAATCTGTTACTTCCACCTTATATATATTGTACTCGGACATAACCTGATCATCCCTGCCCTTTTTTCATGTTATCCTTCAAAGTGAGACTCCACGTTCCAATAGATACAGATGAGTGTTTCAGAAGTGCTCAGCGTGGCAAACCAGCATCTTATTAACTCAGTGGGAGCAAATAGACCAGTGGGATATGATCTGAAAAATACTTAACCAAGATTATTCCATCATGCTGTACTCAATAGGCACAGATCTCTTTTTTTATTTTTTATTGTATTTTTTGTGTGTGTTGTGTTTTTTTTTTTTTTTGTTTTTTTTATTTGTGTGTTTGGGGTTTTTTTTTCTTTTTTTTTGTTTTTTTTTTTTTTGTGTTTTTTTTTTTGGGGTAAAATGTCAAAAAATGTGATGAGGTTATCTGTCCCTCTGTAAACTTGGTCTGCTGCTATCATGGTGCCCGGCGAGATCGGCGGGGCCGCAAAGGCAAAACTGGAAATGACCTCGAGTCAATCCTCCTTTATGGTTTGCTCAAAATGGAGTCAGTCCTGCCTAGAATGGGCAAGTGTACTAGAGAACCAGTGTAGAGAGAGCAAGTTTGCTCCGTTCAATCCTGCAGAAAGGATGAGGCCCTACATGCCTGCACGGGGGGCACTGCAACAACCCCACCCGTTGCTTCCTCCTCCCCAAACCTTCCTGGCTAGCAGTGGCAGTGTCCCTCCAGTTGTGTCATGAAGTTATAAAGAATGCAGGAATAAGAAACATGACTTGTTAGTGAGATAAAATGGAGGGAGGCAGCTTCGTGCTATTGAAGTCCAAAAGTTTTCTTAAACCGGAAGGGAGGGGGCTGATGGGAGCCAGCCAGTTGTAGATGAGGAAGTTACCACCAATTCCTGTACCATCTACTGGGAAGATCTGAGAATATTTTTATTCACCTAGGCGCCCACCCGCCAGCCTCACTGAGCCAACCAGGAGCATCACAGGTGATAACAAGGATAGCTCCAGTCCTACTACACATCTCCAGGCAGGGGAAGGAGGGGGGGGGGGGGGGGGGGGGGGGGGGGGGGGGGGGGGGGGGGGGGGGGGGGGTGGGGGGGGGGGGGGGGGGGGGGGGGGGGGGGGGGGGGGGGGGGGGGGGGGGGGGGGGGGGGGGGGGGGGGGGGGGGGGGGGGGGGGGGGGGGGGGGGGGGGGGGGGGGGGGGGGGGGGGGGGGGGGGGGGGGGGTGGATACTTGCGCTACTGCTGCAGCAGCCACTCAGCAGACTCAGTAGACATAGGGTGACATTGAATAAGTCAAGATAAGATTTCTTCCCTTTTTTTCACGTGGGGGGGGGGGGAAGTAAATTGAACGAGCTATTCCCTGAACCACACCAGACAACTATGTTGAACTACAGGCACTTGGGAGCTCAGCCCAGATGCAAATACTTTTCAGAGACGCTGGGACTGTTGGGAATAGCTGGATCCTGCAGTACCCCCTCCTTCCTGCCATGAGATCCTTTAGTTCTGGGCTTCCGTTACCCTTATATGCAGCAACTGGTGGACTGTAGATTTTCTTTTTTCAAATGCTTTGGATTTCAATCTTCTTAACGGAGCTTTGATAGAAAGTTGTTTTCCCATATAGTGATCAAAGCCAGTATCTCCCATAAGCGGTCCATGCTGGACTCTTTTTTGGATTTGACTGAATCACCACCTGTGCTGATCAGAGTTCCACGCTGGGCAAACAGGAAATGAAAATCAAAATTTCGCGAGGCTTTTCCTGTTTACCTGACCACTGCATCCAAGTTCAGATTGCTGTCCAGAGTGGTCACAGTGGTGCACTGTGGGATACTGCCCGGAGGCCAATACCGTCGATTTGCGGCCACACTAACCCTAATCCCATATGGTAATACCGATTTTAGCGCTACTCCTCTCATCGAGGAGGAGTACAGAAACCGATTTAAAGAGCCCTTTATATCCATATAAAGGGCCTCGTTGTGTGGACGGGTACAGCATTAAATCGGTTTAATGCTGCAAAAATTGGTTTAAACGCGTAGTGTAGACCAGGCCTTAGAGGCACTAAGACTATTTTTGGTGAAACTAGCTTCTTAGTACAAGCAGGAGAGATTAAGTCCTCAACCTTGCAAATGTCTATGCATAAGCATAACTTTACTCATCTGAATATTTCCATTGAAGTCAATGAGACCACTCCCCGGAGCAGTTTTGGGTGCTTGAGTTCAGTTTGAACAAGTTCCTTAGGTTGGAAGGATGCAGCATCTTGATCTGTGCACTTTGGGGGAAGTTCAGATTCTGTGGTGATAGGCATGATCTATAAACTTGAACAGGGCAGAATTGGAAACCATTTTTTTACTCCTGCACAGAATAGGATGGCAGAATTCTTTAGATGACCTACCCTATCAGTAGGTTTCAGAAAGTCACTAAAATTCTGTTGACTTAATACAAGAGGTAGGAGGTGCTTTTATGAGAGAGGGAAGGTCAGGGAGGGAAATGTTAAGGAAAACAACAGGGCAGAAGCTTAGGCTGAGGCAATGGACTTGTTACTGATAAAATCATACCTAGGAAAATGATGAATTTGGATACTACTTCATGCCCTGGGTGCTCTGCTGAGAACAGGGTAGGGACTCAGCCCATTCACATGCGTTTATCTAGTTTTTGCTAAATTTCTATCAACTGCTTATGTAATCAGATAAAAACAGAATTTGTATTGAAAAGTGCAAGCTCTGTTCTTAGACATACCTTGTATTCTTATGTTATGTATGCCAATATTCCACAACTGCAAGAGATTGCAGTGAATATTGAAGAAAGATGGGAATCACATGTGTGAAACAAAGGGATAATCCTTAACAGTCTGGTCCAAGCCAATGAAGCTGTGAATTCTAAGAGGTTAGGTGGAAGACATACTTTACAACATGAAAATCTGAAACTGAGATTTTTTGGATTAATTAATATAAAGAAATTAATTGTTAACCATACAGATATGAAATGCAATACAAAGTGTTCATTTGTGGTCTCATTCAAAAGCATGTATTTGCTCTAGTGTATGAACACATGTTGCAAAACAGAACCACTGGTGAGATATTAAAAGACAAATTGATAATAACAGAGTGCCTCACTTTCTAGACATGCCTTTTCTGTCCCCATGCTCTCAATAGCTAGACATGCCTTTTTGAAGCATTCTTCCAGATTCAAAAATCTTAACATTTGAAATAAGGTTGCTATTTGACTAAAGCAGGTAGGTAATTGATGGTAGCAACTGAATATCTGGAATTTCTTTAAATAGGCCACATATTGAATATTTACAGAAATCTGGTTCTGTGATTACAGAAGATCAAAGGCAAAAAAACCAGACTGATACTTAGTCTTTTAAAAAATGATTTTTTAAAAGATTTCTGCCTTATTTGGTCCTTTGGAATAATGAATGAGCAAGTGATTTCAGCTGTAGGAGGCACACATTGTGGACAGCTGCTTTTCATGATTCAGATTTGTGTTATTGTTAAAAGGTAACAATAGGTCAGACTTTCATTGCAGGATAACTGTGCAGAAAACAAAGTAAACATTTTTTATGATAAACTATAACCAGGCATATAACATTCACCAAACATGCCTCGCCAAATCAACTCTCTGGATTTAAGGCTTCATTCCAAATATTTTGGATAATATAGACAACAGATTTATCTACAGACCTGATTTATATTAAATGTCTTTTATAGTTTTTTAACTGTTTTTACAAGTGGACTTGAGAATGGCCAAGCTAACTTGACAATAATGTGGGTAGACAGAAAATAGGACTGTTTGCCAGTTTGTGGTTAATTATGGTAAACTCCTATCTGTAATTTACTCCTACCCACAATGGAAAAGAGAGGTTAGCTCAAATGTGTGTTACATTACATTTGGTTACAACCCATGTGGTGACATCACATATTGTAACTTCACATAACCGGATAAAATGCAACACATTTTTTCAATGTATTTGACGAGAACACAGTCACATGTTCTGATAGAACAAGAGAAGGCCTGATTCTGCAAGCCTTGCTCGGGCTGAGTAACACTTACCTGAGCAGAGACTATGGATCTGAGTAAGACAGGGCTGCTCACAATGAGTATGGCTTGCAGAACTGAGCGCTAATAAGGTGCTAGTCTTGGTACGCCAGGAGTGATATAATTCATAAATATTTGTTTAAATGCCCCCCGGGTCTAATCCATTTATGCCCAGAGTCTATATGCTATAAATCCTATAGATTTGAGTGGAAGTTAAAGCAAGTCAGATTTGATCCTTATTAATTTATTTGAAACGTAGGATCTTTCGTAGATGCCATTCATTCTCAGGCAAATTGTTCTCCCTGTGCACAGGCCAAATGAATGGTCTCTTCATAGGGGTGTTTGGCACTAGGTCTTAGGGACAAGAAATCCTGCCCTGAGGTCTGTGAATTCTATTCTATTCTGTTCTATATAGGTTCTTATTCTGTGCTCGTCACCGTAGTATCTGAGTGCCTTCCAGCAGTGAATTAAACAACATGACTATCATGTATTTACTCTTTCATCCTCTCCCCAGGGGGAAAAGCATGTGCAGCGAAGTGTTTTCTTATGGACAGGGTAGTTTGGAAAACCCTTGATGGAACAATTTTCCATCTGAAAATGCAGTTCCATCACAAGATGTCCATTCTGCAGAATTTTTTCAGAGAGAAAAAGGGAGAAAAGAAGTTCTGCATTGAAACATTCTGTTTCAACATTTTTGGAATGAAATGTTTTGATTTTTTTCTTTTGACAAAATATTTTTTCTTTCGTATGATATAGTATAATATATAATTTATTTAAAGTTAAAATATAAATCGTTGTTCCAGTTGATCCAAAATGATGGGGGGGGGGGTTGTCCAGAATGTTTTTCATAAAGAATTTCAAAATTTTTGGCTTTTATTCTGAATCAGAATGAAAACAAATTTTGAAATCTCAAAATCCTCTGTGAAATGGAATTTCACATACATTGCTATATGTTTAGATTAGATAAGGCAAAGTCAAATAAATGTGCTTTGCACTTGGTTTGAAAAGTAGTGAGATTTGTGATGGACCTTATTTCTTGGGGGTATTCATCCCACTGCTTTGAACCATCCGCCAAGAAAGGTCTGTCTCTCACACAGATGAACTTCATCCATATGGTAGAAAGTTCCATTGTGCCTGAGAAGTAGAGTAGTTGACTACTGACTTCATCTCCGAGGTTTAGGCTATCTTTTAGATACCCTGGGCCCAAGACATTCAGTGACTTGAATCAGCATTGTTCCTGTTATTACAGAGCCAAGGCTACAGCAGTCCTTACAAGTGGCATGCTCCCTTCTTCCAATGGGGAATGGCGTCTGAGTCCAGTCAGATATCCACTGGCCTGGCTTCTTCCTAGCCCATCACATCCAAAAATACTGTAGGTATCTCTGGATCTTGTGTACTTACTGTTTCTGCACCCAATGTCCTTCAGGGAGACAGTGGGGAGGAGTCCCTGTAAAGAACAGCTCCACAATAGAAGACAGTGTGGAACCCCTGGGGCAGGCTTTTCCTGTCACTTCTTGTTTCTAGACTTTCATTCGACTTCCTATTCAGCAAGAATAACACCAATTCTACAGCAATGTTCTCTACACCCAAATGTGGTGAATAGGTAGGGGCATGACTTACCACTCAGGCATTCTATCTCTATCATCTGGCTCAGTGTGTGAATCACTGAAATTTACCATTGTCAATGGGCCTTATGTGAACTTTCATACTAAATTCTGGCTCAGCTAGTACAATTCTGTCTTGCAAAGCAAAAAAGAAGAGATCTGTAGACTTGCATGTTGTCTGCATTTGAGTTGAGAAAGCCCCCCTAAGAGGGATATAATCTGAAAAGAGTGTGTGGTGAAATCATTGCAATTCATCACAGTTTACAAACAGAAAGAACAAATGATCAGAAAGACAATTTTTAAGTGTAACTTAATGCCGACCCTAGCTGGAATGATTCATGCCCTTCAGCGTCTGCAGCTGTGAATGCCACTAGGGTGTTGCCTGACTATATATTTAAAAAAAAAAAGAAGAAAACATATGTCAGCTACATCAGTGATCAAAATGCAAAATGCATTACTCAGGAACAGCATGTGTATTTGTGACTGTCTCCCTGAAGGCCATTGGGTGCAAAAAGTAGTATAAGTACACAAGATCCAGAGATACCTAGAGCATTTTCATCAAGGATGGACACAGATTTTCTGCACTGTTGTTTGTGTTAGCTAAGAGATAATTCTTCCCATCTTCAACCTGCACTCTGAAATTCCAAAAAAAAAAAAAAAAGAAAGAAAGGGGAGGAAAGATCTCTAATCATGAATAAGCAGAGAAACAGAGGTGAGAATTAATTAGATTTCATCTTTTAAACTTGTATTTTATGGGTAAAATTGTTTTATAGCATTATGTGTAAACAAACACATCCGAAAGGAAATTTCATATCCAAAATGTTCAATGGAGTTTCAACATATTGTGCATGTATCAATCATGTCAATGACATTAATGCTATGTGATGCTATGGACTAGGATCAAATACAGTACCTATACTGGCTTCAGTGGCTGACTTTGGCACCTAGATTGTCTTATATTAGAAGTGTTGTGGAAAGTCCCGGGTAGCTTTTCACAGTTAAAATAATTATAACACAGCAATACATGCCTTTACATTTATGTATTCACTCAGGCCTTTGTGTGTGAGAGGGGGAATCGATCTAAGTTACTCAACTTCAGCTACAAGTCGACATACTTAGATCTACTTATCATGGTGTTTTCACTGCGGTAGGTCGACAATGATGCTCCCCCATCAACAGGAGTGTGCTTGGTGGTGGATTTATCACCTCTTCAACAGATGCGATAAATCGACCTCCGCTGGATCAATCGCTCTGAAGGTAAGTGTAGACATGCCCAAAGTGTAAAACTTATCTCTGTGCAGAGGGGAAACACAGGGCTGTCTGTCACTTATGTCCCACTTATACCTTCAAAGTAGATCTTAAGTAAAACTTAAGTAGCATGTAAGCCTTGTCTTGGTTGCCTGCACAAGGTTTGAAATTTATCCTGAGAACCCAAATATGGGTTATCCCTCAAGAGATAAATAAAGAATGCAGTCCTCGCCCCAGAGACCTTGCAATCTAATTGACACAAGATGCAACTATGAGAGTCAATACAAAAGGGTAAAGGCTGGGGGAGATGGGACACCTCGAAAAGATTGTACATACTCTACAAGAAAAGTCTAAAGCATGGGCTGATTGAATTTTTTAAAAAACACATTTCTTATACTCCCTTTTCCTAGGAGCTATGCTTCTTGTTACACTGACCTACCACAAAATGCTGCATTCCTTATTGCATAATGTTGCAGTACTTAATAGTTTATTTCTGAGCTATATAATCCAGTCGTTGGGAACATCCTAATGACCAGAAGTTGAAAAAGTTAATGGGACACTATTCTTTTGCTTTGGCAAAGTTTGTGCAACTCTGTTAACAGCATTAGGTTCACAAGGCTGATTTCTCTGATATTAAGCTGCCTTCCCACTACCTGTACATATCGCTGGTTCATATTTGTGATAGTTGATACATTTGCTAAGTACTTTCATATCATCCATTGAAAACTAATTTTTAGCACAAATATGACTATGCTACAGATTGTGATATTCCTGTTAGCAAAATAATCTGTTTACTTTTAAATGACGCTGTTGCCCAAACAAGGCACCTTAAGTGATTTAAAAAAAGAACGAGAAAATTCTTGACTCTAATGCCAAGTATAGGACTAGTTTTTAAAAGAATACCAATCACAGGCCAGGTCCACATTTGCTGTGAATAAAAGTAATTCCACTGAGGTCAGTGCCACTATGCTGATTTATGCCAGCTCTGGAGCTGGCCCCAGGTGTCTTTAAAATATGGATCAACAAGTTACTCATTCTTCTCTATTCTGTCTTTCATAGGCAGACCTTTTCCAATGCCATACGTTAGCCAAGAAAGATAATTATAAGAGTTAACAGATTGTCCATTCATGAAGCCCCCAATTTTATGGCCAAATTTTGCTTTCAAAAGCATATGGAGGCGGATTTTGACCTGTTGTATATGATATGCAATCCAATATAAATATGAAAGTGTGTTTCCCTTTCCTCGATTGTGTTTGTGATATGAAAAATCATAAGAAGGTGAATCACTGTTGCAGCCTATACTTGCCAAGACATGAAAAAAATGCGGTAGCATGTGGATTAAAAGGCAATGGGAATAAGATTGAAGACAAAAGAATTGTGCTGAAATATAAGATACCACTGCATGACGATGGAAAATAATTGCCAAACCTCAGAATGTAGCAGTTGAATAGCTGTCTGGCCCTGCTCTGAAAGTGGTATATGTGTTTTAAAGTGTCACTGTGTAAATTAATGAAGATAAAATTAAAATAAGTGTAATATAAAAATGTTATATGCCTTCTCATAGTACTAAGACATACCATTCAAGGGATTAGTTTATAAAAGTCAGATAATCCTCACTGGTAGGATAAATATATCTTATAGAAATTCCTGTAGCATATCTACATAAGCATTTCACTAAAATTAAATTAGCATCAAAATTAGAATTAATTTAGATGAGTTTTAAAAAGTTTTTTTTTAATTCTATTTTAAAAATACAAAAATGTCTGTCTTATAGCTTTGTGATGCACCTCTGCATCCTCAGGGCTTAGGTTTATGTTTAGAACGTTGTGCAGCTCCTACAAGTGCTTTCTGAAAATGAAACTAAATTAAATGTATCAAAAATTGGGATATTCAAAGGCACCCAACTCTTGTTTCTGATGTATATCTTCTTCCAATTGCCTCTTAATTCACATGCAAATCTGGGGTGGTGGCGGGGAGTTTGAAAGCATCCAACACACATTGGATTTCAATGGGAAGTGAGCAACTAACTACCCTTTGTGACTCTGAAAAAAAGAAGGTCTCATAGACTATAATAATTGGTGTGATAAGAAAACATGGAGAGAATGGAATAAAGCTGTAGGAGAAGGAAATGACCTGAAGTTGACTCAGTGTGGGTTACAATAAGTATGTATATTGTCAGTTTACATTATTGTGTTCTATAACACCTATCATGATAGAACTTCTGTCAACGACCCTAATATTACCTTCTATCACTTGGTTCAGCATTTCTCAACTGCTATTTAAATACACTATTTTAAATGCTGGGCGGGGGGAAGGGTCCATGCATATTAATCGCCAACAGTCATAGACAATTATTTTATAATTTGTCTGTTTTTCTATTTCATGACAAGCCCATTTCCATACTGAGAGGCAGGAGGATGAGACAACGTTCTCCCATACTATATATTATCCTTAAAACACATAACATTTATATTTACTTTCCCCTATTTATAATGGTACTCTTCAAGGTCGATAAAAACCTCTCAGTCTCCCTTTCGCCAAACATACTCTCTAAACTGATGAGTGAATCCCATAACTGTGTAAATATTTTATTTTCATATAGCATCACTAGCACCACAATGCAGAGATTTCAAGGTAAATAGCTGCAGAAATTGCAATTGTGTTATCAGAATGAATTCGTCTCCTTTAAAATCAAACTTCAAAGTGTACAATCAAAAGTAAATAGTGCAGCCAAAAGTGTTTTATTTTTTTATTAACTATAGTGCTGGTTTGACAGGCCTTGAAATCCTTTGTTTATCCACAGCTTGGAATGCTTGAGTAGGTGGAAGATACTAGAGAAAGGAAAGGTGGTATTATTTATTGTTTAATTACTGTAGGTGTATTTTTAATAGAAAGTCTTCATTCTAAAAGTTGATGTTGGATTTAGAGGTTTCAATGCTGTGGGAAACAGAGAAATTCATTTTTGAACAGTTCTTACAGACAGCACAGTAAGTAATCACACATTATAGCAATTTATGGAGAGTTAGTGTATTTGTTACATTGGAAAAGAAGGCTATATTTCACATGCATTCCCGTAGTGACAATGGAGCCAAATACTCACAATGATTAATGTTTGGTTGCTTCATGACATCAGAAAAAAAATCTCATTGCATTACATCTAAAGCTTCAGATACCTCTCTTATTGAACAGCATGCTGTGGATTAAGAGAGGGTGGGTAAATTCTGGTAAAACACTTTTGAATACATTGAGATATTGAAAAATGATGTTTTCTTAGTGGATTCCAGCATTCCCATTTTGTCAGTTTTATTAATGGAAAGCCAACTAATATGTACAACGTATTTTATGCTATCTGTCTCAGCATTGATAATGAGCATTACCCTGCTCCCATAGGAAGGCTGTGGATATTTTGCCATTAACTTCAGTGGAGCAGGGGTTAGGTCCATTATTACAGGAAATGGACAGAATGTGAATTCCCAGATGTACATATGAACTTGGACTGAGCTGAAGTTTGGTGGGCATTTTAACTATTTGACCTATACTATGTCTGCCTGCTGTATACGCCGTCCTGTGGAGTTATATCCCTACTTCCTAAAGAGATGTAAGAAGCAGATATTCTTCTCAATCTGTACATGATTGCGAGTTAGATTGTGCAACCCCCTTGCTCCCCCTCCCACCTCCCCTGCTGTCATAACTCATGTTTGGGAGCATTTACTCATACCAGGTACTCTCCCATTGATTTCAGTAGGATGGTTTCTGTGGGTAGAAGCTCACCTGTGAGAGTTAAACCATTTAACCCTAGTCAGTCAGGACTATCAAAGAACACAGACTGGAGGAATAAAAAGAAAAGGCAGATGAGAGCTGCCTGGGAGAGACAGAGTATGCAGAGAGTGGAAAGCTCTGCAGGACATCCCTCAGAAAAGGGACAAATTTGGTTAGGAGGCCAGCAGAAGGGCTAGTGTGCTGACTGTCCTGAGTTAGAGATCCAGTCCAGGAGGCTGAAAAGGGCTGAGCTCCAGGAACCAGTGGAGGGGCCAGCCTATGAATTTATCTGAATGGGAGAGCCAGTGGTGGGAGGCTAAAAAGGTCTTAGGACTAAGAAATCAGCAGAGGAGCTGCCTGAAGACAGTGGGACCCTGGAGAAAAGGCACTGGGAACAAAGTGCTTGTGGACTCGCGGGTGAGTATGGAAGTGAAGCCCCTGGAGAAGGGAGTAGAAAAACTGTTGTATCTTCATATTTACTGTGGGTTTGTTCAGAATAATTTTACTACCAGGGTTTTTTGGGAGGAGGGGTATTGCACTAGTGTATATGAATAAATTATGCCCTGAGGTGCGACTTTGTGTTGAACACGGAAGAGTAAGGCAGGTGTACCTGTTGTGCTGTGGCCTAACGCAGGCGGGCCCCCACAGGCAGGGCTCACCTCATCACAGTACAAAAGGGGTAAATAATAATAAAATTTTCTTTGTAAACTATGGGCCAAATTGTGCCCTTGGATACAGGCTAACAGCCCCCATTGATTTCTGCACCCAAGGACACAACATCAGCAGTAAAAATGAGTTAGTCTGCGTTGTGAAACTGGCAGAAATGAGAAGAAACATCCCACAATTCATATAATGCTGGCAGTTGATCCACTGATAGAGCAACTCAGTCTCTTGTGTGGCTCTCAGGGTGGATGATCTGTAGAGTGTCATACTTCAGTTTAAGAAGGAGAAGGGAGCAGAGAAGCTCTTGACTCCCAGGCAGATGTTCTGTGGAGTGATATTGGAAAAAATAACCCCACCTATACATACAATATGATGGGGGCTAATTTAGCTGCAACGAGTCAGGAAAAAGACCATGGAGTCATCATGGATAGTTCTCTGAAGATGTCCACGCAGCGTGCAGAGGCTGTCAAAAAAGCAAACAGGATGTTCGGAATCATTAAAAAGGGGATAGAGAATAAGATGGAGAATATATGATTGCCCTTATATAAATCCATAGTACACCCACATCTCGAATACTGTGTAACAGATGTGGTCTCCTCACCTCAAAAAAGATATTACTGGCACTAGAAAGGTTCAGAAAAGGGCAACTAAAATGATTAGGTGTTTGGAGAGGGTCCCATATGAGGAAAGATTAAAGGGCTAGGACTTTTCAGCTTGGAAAAGAGGACACGAATTGATAGGGTATATTAAATCATGAGTGGTGTGGAGAAAGTGGATAAGAAAAGTTATTTACTTATTCCCATAATACAAGAACTAGGGGTCATCAAATGAAATTAATAGGCAGCAGGTTTAAACAAATAAAAGGAAGTTCTTCTTCATGCAGGCACAGTCAACCTGTGGAACTCCTTACCTGAGAGGTTGTGAAGGCTAGGACTATAACAGCGTTTAAAAGAGAACTGGATACATTCATGGTGGTTAAGTCCATAAATGGCTATTAGCCAGGATGGGTAAGGAATGGTGTCCCTAGCCTCTGTTTGTCAGAGGATGGAGATGGATGGCAGGAGAGTGATCACTTGATCATTGCCTGTTAGGTTCACTCCCTCTGGGGCACCTGGCATTGGCTACTGTCAGTAGACAGATACTGGGCTAGATGGACCTTTGGTCTGACCCGGTAAGGCCGTTCTTATGTTCTTATGTTCTTATATCCTGTAGGCAACAAATAGGTCCCTGAAAAAGATCCTGTTGTGTCACAGGGAAGGGACGTGGTCAAGAAACAAAACTTGTGTTAGTCTGGAGAAAAGGTGAAGCCCTGAAAAGAGAAATTGAAATCCTGTGCTTGGAGAGTGTGTATGGTACATTGGCCAGTGAGTTAGCCCATCAGTTTACATACCTGTTCTGAGAAAATCTCACAGTAATCTGCAGAAGAGAAAAAGGCAGGCTACAAGAGAGAATTGTTTGGGGGCACTTGAAGCATTTGAGAACTAGATATAGGTTGTTGCACATCCTATATAAGCTTATATAATGGCATCCCTTGAACCATGTGACATAGATAAAATAGCAGTGTCAATGGCACTGTAAACAAGGAAAATGACTTTCAGTGTCAGATTCTACACAATGAATCTTTAGTCTAGATTCTGCACTGAAATTTGCTGATGAGATGATAATCTTAATCTGCCTCCTCTGTTTTATTTTCGTTTCCATTATTATGAAGTTTGCTACACCTGGGTGGGGGAGGGGGAGTTTGCACAATATCTCGTGCTCTGCTCCTGTCCTATATTTGCCTTGACTCCAGGATGCCCTGTATACAGAAAGCCTATAGATGGTGCAATGGATGGGGAATGAAGCGCAGCATGTAAAAATACTGGGGGATAACAGATGTGGCTATTCTTTTCCAGCCCAAGCAGGAATTCCTGCAAAGAGTGGAGAGAAATCTCTCCTGAGGATCCATCCATAATTACAACTTGGTTTATTAAAACTGTAGTGATTTTTCTTTTAAACCTCACTTGCTTTTCATTGTCTGTACTGTGTGGTTAGGCCATACATGGCTGTCATCTTAGACAATAAAAAATACACTATTTGGTTTGGTCCACATGCTAAATCATGCATATTTACCCACCTCAAGGCTAGGAAAAAACATCAGTTTCAACTTTCCTACTCATCCCCTCAGGCAATGGGGAGAAATGCTGCTGCTCCATAGAAAGACCAGGAAGTTCAGTTGCCTAAACTGATGGTTCTCAGAGCATACACAGGAGAAGGAGTATCCAGAGGACTCAAGCATATCCACAACTCCCTCGGCTTACTCATTTCCCATGGCTTCAAAAGGCCATGCAGTTCTCAACAGCATCTGCTCCAGAATCTCTCGCAGGAGTGGATTACAGATGCAGAAATGGAGTTACCCCAGATCTGACTCCACTCCAAGTTTCCAGTCAGAAATCCTCCTGGACATGAGGAGAATACACCAATACTTTCACAGCTCCTCCTTATCTTCACCCTTACTCTATAGAGGAACTGCCAGGGTTTCTGAGGCCCAGGGGGAGAATGTAGACAGCTGCTGGTCCTCCCCAACTCACTATATAAATGTACCCACTTTCTTGACACAACTGACTGTCCTGTGTATCTGACTGTCCTGTGGACCTTTAATTTTTGTGTATAGTCAGTTCTTTTCCCTTTCATGTTCTTGTTCCAAGATGAAACTGCAAGAGGCCGGCACAAGGACAATGTGCACTGTTTAAGTTCTGCTTAAATAGGCCTTTGGCTGGCTCTGTGCTCAGAGTTGAACTTTACCCCACCCACACAAAATAGACAAGCACAATGCTGCAATATTAGGGCTGTAAACATTTCATAGGAATGTTTATTTATTAAAAATAATTTCTTTTTGAATGTAAAAAATCAAATCACAGAGACCTTTCTATTCCTTTGTTCTTTAAGCACGTGTAGTCTATTCTCCTTTTGATAGATTTTGTTTCTTGAAGACAAATTTGACCTGCCAGTGTCCCTTTAAAACCTGCATATAAACATTAACATGTCAGTGTACTTAATTAATTTGACATGGCACAGAACAATATGTTTTTATTTATTTGGAAGCCACACCTGCTCCCATTTAAGTCAAGGGGCTTTGATACAACGGGGTTCACAACGGGGTTCACACCCCACCCTTAATTTTTTTCTACTGTATACGCATGACTCCCTCAAGGGTGTGTTTATGAAAGCACAACGCTAGGAGTAGGAAGAGGTGGACTCAAAGTGAATGATTATTTCAGAAAAATAAGTAAATGAAGTGCAATTGTTACTGATTGATTCACTTCTGGAGGTTTTCTTTGTAGGCACAACTATCAATATTTATTTTTCTGACATCATCTGTGCCATGCACTATAGGATAACCTCTGCAACTCAAATAACAAATGTCTTAGATTCATCCCCAATAAATTCTATATCCATGTAGGATTGTATTTCCCAACAGGTTGTAGAAGATCTTGTGTTTCTATCTGAGCTAGTCAAATAATGATAAAAAGAGTTTCACAGCTTTGGAATTTGTTCCCCCCTTTAATCTGAGACTGCCTAAATGGATGACACTCAAGCATGTTGGAAATCTCACCTCTTTTTTTTCTCCCAAGCTGTCTGAAAATGAGGAATAATTGTGAGAGGTGGAGAATTGGGTTTTTAAGTTAACCTGGCTTACTGGTGGTGGTTTATATCAACTTATATTGCTGCTTTTAGAGTATTATTTGCATTTTTATGTTGTGGCAAGGGGACCTAGAGCTTATGGCTAGGTCCCTTTTTAGCCTTTCTATGCATTTAAGTAAAGAATGCATTGCAGAATTCAGGAATAGCTGTTATTATTTAAATTGCAGTAACATATAGGAACCCCACTCATTGTGCCAGGTGCGGTACAAACCCAGAACAAAGAGAGAGTCTCTGCCCTGAGGAGCTTACAGTCTAAGTGAAAACAGGAGAAACAAGAGAAAATAACCTACAGAAGACAGACATGGAAGCACATAGTAAATAGTTAATATTGGTCAGCATGAAAAGCCATGGTCAGAGTACACTCACTGCCTGACAACTGTTTTTTGTGAGCATCACAGCAAAGGAGACATTTAAAGAGGGATTTGAAAGAGGACAATGAGGTGGCTTTGCAGATATTTATGGGAGCTCCTTCCATGCATGAAGTGTCAGCCTGGGAGAAAATGCAAAGATGCTTGTTGTAAATCTAACATATGGGTGATGAAGGCTGGCATTGATGGCCAATCTGAGGGGTTAGTCAACATATTGATAGCATAGAGAAGGGGATAGGTAAGATAGGTATAGGTTGTGATGGGCCTTGAAAGTAAAGATGGGCCTTTTCAGTTTGATTCCTTTAGAGAGCGCTTTTGTTTTCTTTATTTTCTCATAACACAGGCATTCCATTCATTCTTACCAGGAGTCCATTCACAATAACTGATGGAGTCCATGAGCCCAGTCAGCTTACAGTCATAACATGTTGATATATTGCAGCACAATCAGTTACAATGGCTCCATTATTGCCATACAAGCAATGCCCTTTATATTGTTTCACATACATTGTTTAATTGCAGCTAGCTGCAGCATATCAAACAGGTCATGATATGAATGGCATACTTTAGGAAGGAGATATTATGCACATTTTATAAAATGCAGATAAAGATGGGCCTGCTACCCAAACCTCTTTAGATGTTAAGTAGTTTGAGCTGGCATCATTGGTGTACATTTGTTTTTGTCCTGTGATATTACCATGCAAATTCCTTTCTATAAGTTCCTATCAATTAATGTTAAGGGGTCTGCTTAGGGCAGAGGAAATAATAAACTAACAATGAGGTTCATTTTGTGTGGTGATGATATTAGAGGGTGTTGATCATATCAAGTGAATGTGAAGTTCTGGGTGAGTCTAATGAAACTTTGTGTTAGAAATTTGTCCACCGCCATTAAGTAAAGATGCTAGCAGCAGTTTACCTTACAGTAAGTAGCTATGCTCCAAGTTTTACATTTCCTAGAAATGGACATGGCTGGGAATGTTCAACAGTAGCTAGAAAGTGCATGTAATGCCTGCACAGTGCCACAGGATATACCATACAGCAATATAAGAAACCAGCTTCTTTGGGGCCAGCACTGTCTTTTTGTTATCTGGATGTACATTGGAGCCCTGATCCCTTATTGGCACCTTTAGGTGCTACCACCACATATATATTAAATAGTAATAATAAATACATGTGGGTTCATTCACGCTCTGTGCTCCACCAAGTGTCTTGATGTGATCAGACGGAATTTCTTTCATAGTGAACACTAGGTGATGGATGATCAAAGCCAAACTGCTGAAGTCTCATTGAAAGTCAATGGAGCTTAGGTTCCTAAGTTACCTAGGCACTTTTGAAAATGTTACCTGTTCTCTTATTCCTCTTAGAGCCAAGTCAAAACTCCAATCGACATCCATGGTGTAGGATGAATCCTATGTCAATGATTGTTCACATGGTGGCACCTAACTGAGCCACTGAATGGAAGCTCATGAGAGTCTCGGTGAGAAGCAAAAATCTCCATTGTGGCAGCTTTCTTGGGATATACAATCAGCTGGAATTCTACACATGAACACTGCACAGATCTATTTATTTAAGAATAAGAAAAGTTGCCTATGTGGAGGAGCCCTGACACTTAATGAAATGTTGCAATAGAATGCCCCAGCAGCATTAAAAAGTTGCACTCATTCTCATCAAAATGTCCCTTTGCAGAACTTCAAGTCTTCTAATCATCAGTTGCTTAGAAACAGAAACCTAAGTTAATTCTGTTGCCACTTTCACATGTGCAACCCACAACTCATGCCAGTGGGGACCGTGGGTACACTGCATCCCTGAAAACATAGCAGAGAAAGACATAAGAACCCATTGGCTAGGAGTTGAAGTTAAGACTGAGGGTAATGAACTATTGCATGGATTAACAAGAGACCTGGTAACTTCATCATCACTTGGAGTCTTTAGCTTTATAAAAAGCACAAGTTATTGAGCTACAGTGTGCTCACTGAGTAGGGAAGAATAATTGCCTGTACTGCAGGAACTACTATATGATTTGTGTTATGCAGGAAGTCAGACTAGATGCTCACGTTTGTTTCTCTAGTTTTAAAATCAGTAGGACAGATCCTCGGTTGCTGTAAATCAGCATAGTTTCCATTCAATGGAACTATGCCGATTTACACCAGTTAAGAATTGATCCCTGCAAAGCTATGAAACACACCCCTTATTTATGTACCTAAATAGGGATGTAAACAACAGGCCAGATTTGCATAACACATTCAGTGGCCACAAGTGACAGCATGAGAACTAACCATCCTTAGGAACCCATGTTTTAAAATTTTGGCTTGGTCTTTCTTCAGTTTGGAACTAGTTACCCCTTCAAACTCCAGGAAGCTCCTTCACTCAATGTTTACAAAAGTACTGCAAGATTAAGATTTTTTTTTTAATATTGCTTTTAGAGGGGCTTATGTATAATCCCTTTTAAATTACAGTGCCTATGGATGTTTGCATGATAAGGCATTTTATAAATTAGACTGTATTATACTGTATTGAAAGCTGAAATCTGAGGCTACATTGGCTAGATAATCTCCAATTAAGAGTTTGGTTTCACCATCTAAGTGGAAGCATTGACTGCTTCTCAGTCTTCAGGTATTGCTCTGTGCTTGAAAGTACAATGAGTGGATCACTGTATCGCAGAACTCCACATATTATACATACAGTTTCCAGTATTTGATTTGTCACTGTTTATTTTTTAGGAATATGTAGGCTTCTTTTTAGGACTAAAATCTGTCATTTAATTTGGCCCACGATTTCCAAAAATAAAAGCCTAATGTTAGGCTTCTAGATCCTGATTTAAGCTCTTATACATGTAGGCTGCCTTTCAAAAATGCTTAGCACTCACAGCCTCCCTTTGATAGACCTATTCAGTATTCAGCATTTTTGAAAATCAGCCCATTTTGGAGTCTAAATATGCACTCAGAAGATTAAATTTACCCACCTCCTTTTGAAAATCTTGACATAGGTTTCTTTGAATAAAAACTAGCCCTTCACAAATCCCCAAGCTTCCAGAGATATGTTTCCAGTAACCACAGGAGATGGTTAGTAGCTACTGACTCATCTGCAAATATTCCAGTGCTGCCATATCTGTACATTTGGGGCATTCTCAGTGTATATTTCATTAAACAATACATTCTTAACTTTTCACTTCAGTGGGTTCTTAGCAGTTTTGCCCTAAAATTAGAGATGCTAATTGTATATAACTCAGACTGAGATCAACAACAGTATAAGTGAGGGAAGAAGTGCTAATTAGAAGACAAGAGTAGCAGAAGATGCTCTGAATTTACTTTGTTATTTTTTTTTATTGAGGGACAGATCTGAACACCTTTAAAAAAGCAAAACCAGTTTAAACTCTACGTGGTTTCAATTATACAACCTGATTTCTTAACCACCTTAGAGCAGCCATACTAACCATCTAAGAATTAGTGCTGGTTGGGAAGTTGTTATGAAACCAAAACTTCTCATAGAAATGTATTGGTTTCAATTAAACTTTATTCCTCAGGTCTGAGGAAAAGACCCCAGCACATCCTGTACCCCAGTGGTTAGGGCGCTTGCCAAGGTCATGGGATGGCCATGTTCAAACTCCTGTTCAGAATATAGCAGTACAGAACTTGTGTTTGTCTAACTGATATTCCAGATCAGTCACCTAACCATTCAGCTATGAAATCAGTAGCTCTTGCTTTCTCTCTCTGGTCCAAGAAACACTTAATTATGAAGCTGGGCAAGAAATAGATATTTCATTTTAATGGCAATTTCAAAAAACTGAAAAAACAAAACAAAACCGCAAAACAGTTGGAGTTGAAAAAATTGACAAGTAAAAAAAAAACCCCATTGCTTTTTATTGAACAAAATGCTTCATTTTGATAAAATTGAAACACTTTTGACCATTTTTAAATGTTCTCTCAATTTTTAAAAATAAAATTGAAACAAATATTGAAATCGAGTCATTTTAAACCAAAAAATTAAAAGATTTCATTTGAAAAGTGGCAATGTTTTCATTTTTTTTACACTTGTTTTTTTTTAACTGAAATAGTTCAGCGAAACTGAGCTGAATTTGGGAAACATTTTGGTGTTGCCAAGTCTGCATTTTTTTCTGAAAAAAAAGCCCCAAAACTTTGCCCAGCTTTGTTTAGCTATTTATACAAAATGGAACAGTTGCAACAGGAGCAGGGGCAGCTCCAGGCACCAGCATGCCAAGCGCACGCCTGGGGTGGCAAGCCACGGGGGGCGCTCTACCGGTTGCCGTGAGAGCGGCAGGCAGGTTGCCTTCTGCAGCATGCCTGCGGAGGGTCTGCTGGTCCTGTGGCTTCAGCGGACCCCCCGCAGGCATGCCGCCAAATCTGCGGAACCGGGGACCTCCACCAGGCAAGCCACAGAAGGCAGCCTGTTGGCCATGCTCGGGGTGGCAAAATACCTAGAGCCGCCCCTGAACAGGAGCTGTTGAGCGACTTTATAGCCCAGTGGTTAAGGCACTTACTGGGGACGTGTAACACCAAGATTCTGAATCAGACAGAGCAGGGACCTTAACTGAGTGTTCCCACATGCTAGGTGAGTGACCAACTCAATTGGCTATTTTGGGAGTGGATGCGTCACTCACATTTTTTCACCTAAAAATGAGAAAGGTCTCATTTTCATTCTGATGTGGAGTGAAACCAAATTCCAAAACCTTGACATTTTTGGTTAAACAGAATTCTTGTTTCCTGGCCAGCTCTACTAAGAACCAGGTCAGATGTATTTTGAAGAATTGGGCAAGGTAGAGTAGTGTTGCAAATTTCTATTTCCATAGTGCTAGAGGGTATTGCTTATGGGTATTCACACCTTGAACTATAACATAAATGGTCAGAGCAGAGGCCTGGTATACACTACGCGTTTAAACTGAATTTAGCAGCGTTAAACCGATTTAACCCTGCACCCGTCCACACAACAAGGCCCTTTATATCGATATAAAGGGCTCTTTAAACCGGTTTCTGTACTCGTCCCTGAGAAGAGGAGTAGCGCTGAAATTAGTATTGCCATGTTGGATTAAGGTTAGTGTGGCCGCAAATCGACGGTATTGGCCTCCGGGCGGTATCCCACAGTGCACCATTGTGACCTCTCTGGAAAGCAATCTGAACTCGGATGCACTGGCCAGGTAGACAGAAAAAGCCCCGCGAACTTTTGAATATTACATTATCTGTTTGCCCACGTGGGCACTGATGCAGCACGGGGCGAATGCCGTCCACAAAAAGAGCTCCAGAGACGATACGCGAGAATACTGGCGAATCTCGATCGCTGATTGAGGGAGACAAATCTGTTCATATCCAGAGCTCCATTTACAGAAAGACTAAATGAACAAAGCATTGAAAAATCTCCAGCGTATGATAGACGATGCACACAGCGCACAGTGACTGTGTGACAAACGTAATGGAGAAGCCAAGAATCACAGTGGAATGCTCAAGAGGCGAGAGGGGTTAACTGAGTCAGTATCACAGTCCAGCGCTACCCAGAAAAGCATTGCTCTCGCTAGCTCCATCATGCTGAAGGGTCAAAACATTTTGCGGTGTTTCAAGGTATCATGTTGTCAATTACGCTTTCCCCCCGCATGAAGAAAAGGGAAAAAACGTTTCTCATCTATTTTTCAGTCGATCTACTTAGCTACAGCAGCTGCTGGTCAGATGGGAGCCTGCAGTGCTAAAACAGGACACGCATCCCCTTTCTGATCATGCGTCTACCTACTATTACATGTGTCCAGTCATCAGTCCGTGAGTGCTTCATTCTTGCGGCTCAGTGATTCGGCAGTGGACGCCTGGGTAAATGAATGGATGATCAGCCGGAGATGATAACTAGATGCATATAATTTGCCTCACAAAGCACTGACAGGCTCGACTCTATCAGCCCTCCTTTCATGTCTAAAGAAAAGATTCTAAGTCGCTCGCTATCTAATGAGCGGAGGCTGGGCCCTTCTCCTCCACGCGTTTAACTGTCCTGCCTGGACTATCATCAGCAGCTGGAGGCTGTCCCTCTTTTATTCACTAACACTCGGTTTCTTATTCCTGCATTCTTTATTACTTCATCACAACATGGGGCCACTCCAATGAGAGACCAACGGGGTTGGGGAGGAGGGAAGAAGCAGTGGGTTGTGCAGGTGGCCCCTGAATGGATGCAGCTCTCATTTCTGTGGGAACTTGTGTCTGAATGGAGCGGCTGTGCGTCTGGTTCTCTAGTACACTTGCCACATTTCTAGGTAGGATGCGTCTTCTTTTTCGAACAAAATAAAGAAGGATGACCCAAGGGAGCCTCATACCGGCTACTTTGTTCCACATACGATGCGACCACCAGGCCGAACCACCAGTCGCGAGAGCAGCACGGACACCATGACAGCACCAGACAGTTACAGAATGATGATAATGTCATTACATGTACAATCGGATTAGGCAGAGAGTGCAATAGGAGATGTAACCATAACCTAGATACCCTTTGGCAAAGGCTAATAGAGCAAATAAGCTGGGTAACACTGAGCAATAAAAATTTAAAGACGTAAATTCATATAAGCATCTGTCGCAGCATCGCAGATATCGAATATTCGGTGAACGTGAGCTAAGGAAATGGACTCCATGGTTGCCATGCTATGGCGTCTGCCAGGGCAATCCAGGGGAAAAGCGCGCGAAATGATTGTCTGCCGTTGCTTTCATGGAGGAAGGAATGAGTGACGACATTTACCCAGAATCACTCACAACACTGTTTTTGCATTGGGATCTCAACCCAGAATTCCAATGGGCAAAGGAGACTGCAAGAACTATGAGATAGCTATGGGATAGCTACCCACAGTGCAATGCTCTGGAAATTGATGCTAGCCTCGGTACATGAACGCACACCGCCGAATTAATGTGCTTAGTGTGGCCGCGTGTACTCGACTTTATACAATCTGTTTTACAAAACCAGTTTATGTAAAATCGGAATAATCCCACAGTGTAGACATACCCAGAGACTGTCATTGCCAGCACTGATTTGCTTGGAGGGAAGACACATGATTATACTGTTCCTTTTGCATTGTGTGTACAGTTCTCTGATGTTATTCCATCTTCTTTGCTGTATCCCAAAGATCACGTTGTCTATGCTTGAAGTCCCTGGCATCTTACTTCCAATACCCTATGGCATTAACACACTGCATGATTCTGTTTCAACATCCTTTGCTTCTTGGCAGAATGTTCCTTCTACATTTCAAGCACAAACAGTAGATGAAAGGGTTTCTGAGCTTTTCTACAACAATTCTGTCTTTTTTAGGTAAGCGACTAAGCCAGTGTCTGACCCATTACTAGTAATTAAGCTTTGAGTTACAGCTGAAAGGGTATGTGAAGTGGATGTGTTAAAAATCAACACAAATGGTATCAGAAGCAGCAAGAGCCTCTGGTATGACCACTGGGGGTTCTGAAATCATTCAGAGGATATTTTGTATCCGAGACTTAGAGAGACTCTTATGAACAAATTGTCAAACTGGTTTCTGTGGTTGGAAGCATTAAAAAGTGTAAAAGTTCTCTGCCCAGCATAAAAACAAAAAACAAACCAACAGCAACAACAAAAAGACCACACCAAGCCAATGCAGTACACATTATAATACAGTAAACAGAAAACACAAAAGCATCAATATTTCCTAGAGTACATAACTGCATCTTCACCTAAATGCTAATCACAAGCTGATACTTGCCTGCCTAAATCTAATCAGTTTCCTTTAGAATTGCATGAGGACGATACTCCAAGTGATGTTTTTCACGCAC
This sequence comes from Chelonoidis abingdonii, assembly GCF_003597395.2. Lineage (NCBI taxonomy): Eukaryota > Metazoa > Chordata > Testudines > Testudinidae > Chelonoidis > Chelonoidis abingdonii. The sequence goes on from NC_133783.1 coordinate 50,638,189, forward strand.
ATGGGAAAGCATCCAAATTGAGTATCCCATTTGTTTGCTTTAACAATGCTGTTCTCTAGGACATATGCAGTAGGATAGGTGTGTTGATGGCAGCAAGCTCATTTTAGTTTCATAGGCATCCAGATATTGACTCAATGAGGTCTGTAGAAATACTTAGGGACATAGCTGTTGCAAGGTACTGAGTACCCTCCGCTTCCATCTGTCTTCAAAGGGAGATGAAGATGCTCAGGAGCTTAGGATACGCACTTAAAAAAAATGGCAGCAAATCTCAGACCCTGAGTGCTATGGGGTGAAAAATAGTAGATGAGGGGTGAGGGGGAGAAGGGAAATATCTTAGAGCCTGGGCTCCAGTCTGAACCTGAACATCTACACTGATAATTTTAGCCCTGTAGCAAGTTGTCACAGGCTCTGAGACTCACTGCTACAAAGGTTGTTGTGTTTTTTTTAAATGTTGTTTCTTTGCTGTGTAGACATAGGTACTTGCCACCTTTCATGACTGGACCTCATGTCAGTGTCAGACCATAAACTGGATGCACTGGGACAGATTCTCATCTGGTGTAAATTGGCATAACTTCATTGACATGAGGCCCACTATATCGCCAAAGTATAAGTATTGCAATATAATATTATAGATAGGATACAGGGTCAATTTTATAAAGGAAGTTCACAGGCAGGGGGAAGCTTAGTAACTCACAGCATCACAACATTTTCTATTGGATGGCCGCTACATGTGCTTCATTCAGGTTCAATGACTTGTTTAGCTAGAGTTGAACTTCCTACTGTTTTAGTTTTTCTCCCTGATTGTCTAATGCATGTTAAAAAAGAATTCTCGTTTATAGCTTTTATGTACTTTCCGACACATTCATAACCTTTGGTTGGTAGGGAGGAATTCTAGAACACTAGTTAGGTGTTACCATTCTGCTAACTGCATGCTTCTCTATGTAATCTTGCACTGCTATTGCTGGTTGTAGTATCTGGAGGATGCTGTAGTAATTTGCTTTTATAGTGGCACTGCTATGGGCACCCGCATGGCCCCACAATACGCCAATATTTTTATGGCTGACCTGGAACAACGCTTCCTCAGCTCTCGTCCACTCTCTACCTATGCTACATTGATGACATCTTCATCATCTGGACCCATGGGAAGGAGACTCTAGAAAAATTCCACCACGATTTCAACAACTTCCACCCCACCATCAACCTCAGCCTGGACCAATCTACACAGGAGGTCCACTTTCTAGACACCACGGTGCAAATAAGTGATGGTCACATTAACACCACCCTATATCGAAAACCTACCGACCGCTATGCCTACCTTCATGCCTCCAGCTTCCATCCCGGGCACATCACACGATCCATTGTCTACAGCCAAGCACTGAGGTACAACCGCATCTGCTCTAACCCCTCAGACAGAGACCAACACCTACAAAATCTCCACCAAGCATTCTCAAAACTACAATACCCGCACGAGGAAATTAGGAAACAGATCAACAGAGCCAGACGTGTACCCAGAAGCCTCCTACTGCAAGACAAACCCAAGAAAGAAACCAACAGGACTCCACTGGCCATCACATACAGCCCCCAGCTAAAACCCCTCCAACGCATCATCAGGGATCTACAACCCATCCTGGACAATGATCCCACACTTTCACGGATCTTGGGTGGCAGGCCAATCCTTGCCCACAGACAACCTGCCAACCTGAAACGTATTCTCACCAGCAACTGCACACCGTACCATAGTAACTCTAGCTCAGGAACCAATCCATGCAACAAACCTCGATGCCAACTCTGCCCACATATCTACACCAGCGACACCATCATAGGACCTAACCAGATCAGCCATACCATCACTGGTTCATTCACCTGCACGTCCACCAATGTAATATACGCCATCATATGCCAGCAATGCCCCTCTGCTATGTACATCGGCCAAACTGGACAGTCACTACGGAAAAGGATAAATGGACACAAATCAGATATCAGGAATGGCAATATACAAAAACCTGTAGGAGAGCACTTCAACCTCCCTGGCCACACTATAGCAGACCTTAAGGTGGCCATCCTGCAGCAAAAAAACTTCAGGACCAGACTTCAAAGAGAAACTGCTGAGCTTCAGTTCATCTGCAAATTTGACACCATCAGCTCTGGACTAAACAAAGACTGTGAATGGCTTGCCAATTACAGAACCAGTTTCTCCTCCCTTGGTTTTCACACCTCAACTGCTAGAACAGGGCCTCATCCTCCCTGATTGAACTAACCTCGTTATCTCTAGCTTGCTTGCTAGCATATATATACCTACCCCTGGAAATTTCCACTACCTGCATCTGACGAAGTGGGTATTCACCCACGAAAGCTCACGCTCCAAAACGTCTGTTAGTCTATAAGGTGCCACAGGATTCTCTGCTGCTTTTATAGTGGTCATCAAGAGGAGAGATTATTTCTTCCTCTGTGTCTGAACAGTCCAACAGAGCTCCACTCTTAGCTTAGGCTACCACAATAAAATTAATAATAATTAAAAATCAATGACTGTAGCCCATTGAAATCTGAGATACTGCAATTACTTCCCTATACCTTAGTGCAGTGTTTCCCGAACTTGGGATGCCGCTTGTTTAGGGAAAGCCCCTGGCGGGCCGGGCCGGTTTGTTTACCTGCTGCGTCCACAGGATGGGTTGATCGCAGCTTCCACAGGTCGCGGTTTGCTGCTCCAGGCCAATCGGAGCTGCGGGAAGGGAAGCCAGCACATTCCTCAGTCCGCGCCAATTGCAGCAGCTCCCATTGGCCTGGAGCAACGAACCGCAGCCAGTGGGAGCTGTGATCGGCCGAACCTGCGGACGTGGCAGGTAAACAAACTGGCCTGGCTTGCCAGGGGCTTTCCCTAAACAAGCAGCATCTCAAGTTTGGGAAACTCTGCCTTAGTGTAGTGTATTGAAAACTGTAAAAGTTACAAGCTGTCACCTTAAAACCTGGTCCTGTTTGCAGACTAGGCAGCTCTAAAAGGAATTGGGCCTAGAAGTGTCCAGTAATGATCTGGGAATAGCAATCACTTTACAGACTGGTTGTTTTTTTTTCCCAGGCCTGCCACAAATTCAGAGATACTTTCTCTTTCCATTTGGCTTCTTAGATGAAACATACATCGTGCTGTTAAAATCATTGGTGTTAGGTATATAATGCTTCTTTAGAATCTCTGTTATGTCCTTATGTTCAAGGTTATTGGGTTCTCTTGGAAAACATATGTTTTTGTGCACTGTAAAAGTTGTTTGTTTTTTCCCCCACCAATGTTAGGAAAAGAGCCCACTATTTGTCATTATCTTCTTATAGTATTTGCATAAAAATACTGCTCAAGTCTCTGAATATATGTTACACATATAAAAAACAGCAAAATCTTCCTCTTTTTAATTAAGTTCAAAACTGTCCCATCCTTGTCAGTAGTTTTCTGTCCAGTATGTTCACAGCATGCATGCAGAGAAGTTAAATATAAAACACAGAATGCTCTTTTTGGAAGGTTTCAGTGTAACACTACTTTATATCTTAAAATCCAAAACATGATCAGCACAAAAACTAAAGCTAGAGAGAGAAAAAGCAGACTGCTTCTTAAAGCAGAAAAAGCAAAACTCATACCACCTTACCATAAAATGGCTGTCTGCAAACTGACTGCTAGGTCCAGATCACACCCTTTCCTATAGAACACCTTAGCCTGCAGGACTAGGATTTAAAGTGACAACTTGTAATTTATACAGTTTTCAATATACAGTACTTCAATTTTAAACTATGCAACAGCTTCAGTAGCTCTGATCTAGTTATCTGCCTCCTGCGCTTCACCATCAGCTATATTTGAATTTTCCTTTATAGACTAGTCTTGGATGTCTTCCTCTCCTCCTTTTCAAAAAGAATGTGTGTGTGTTTGTGTGTACATAGAAACCTAAGTTCAAAATAAAATTTACTAACTCTGTTTCTCGCATCACTCCATATAAGTAAAAATTAAGGATGGCCATTTACTCCATTTTCACTTCTACACAAAAAAAAGTTTATAGGCAGGAAATTTCATGTGAAAGTATCTTCTTGTGCATGATTCAGTGCTAAATATGGCCACAGCCTTGTAATTTCTCAAAAATCAATATTGTGGGAAGTGCAGTATAGCCCCAAATCAAAATGGAGAAGTTTATTAGTGAAATTTCCCACAAAAGTTTATTTTTGCAAAGTTTAGTTAATACAGGAAGGATGGCTCAATGGTTACTGTGCTAGCATGGGACTTGTGAGTCTGCTGATTCCTTGCTCTGCTACAAACTTCCTAAGTGACCTTGGGTAAGTCACTTACTCTCCTTATGGACTGATTCCTTATCTGCAAAATGGGGGCTATTAGAACTTCCCTACCTTACAGATGCACTGAAAGATTGTGAGTCAATCAAATGCATGAAGATAGTGTAAGCACCATAGATAGAAAAGAACAGAGGAAATGCGGTGGGTTTTGCTTTTTATTAAATGGTTTTTAACCTGCTCTTATCTCTATCAGATGAATAGATATAAAATTAACATTGTAAAAACAACACTTTTTGAAGGTTAGTAAAAAGAAAAATGCACCATGCATTTTCATTTACACTATTTTTAAAGTTTAGTGCATTGGTCACTACACATTTTTCTTTGTCAAAATCCCGCCCCCCCCAGGATGTTTTTACTGTAGTCCCCATTACAAATGAATCACCAGTAATATTTTGTTTTATAAAATAAAAATGATTTAGCATTAAGTTGCCTCTGACAGTGCAAAAGAATCTGTATCAAATCCAGGCTTCTACTTCTATTTTACCCTTTCGTGACTCAAAAATGGTTGAAAAGATTATAGATAGATTTCTTCTAAAGCTAAGAACAGGGGTTAGTAATGGCAATGATTGTTTATCGGTAATTTAAGTGGTGCTGTTGAGAGGGATTTAATAAACCACTACAAGCAATATAAACTCTAATTGAAAAACATAGTTTTTTCATATCAACTAGATAAGTTTATTCCCAGTGTTTTTAAAACTGGAGCTTCTTCAGTCTAAACTCTGACTTAGTGCTTACTGCTTTAAGACAACTTGGAAGGGGTCATGTTTTGAGCATATGTGTAAAATGACATTCCATAATTGATTTATTAACATATAAGGTCATGTTTATGATTTTCATTCTGAAATATATAAAAGCAAACTGTAACTGAATAATCCTATATGATCTATTCATCAAAACTGTGCTTCAAAAGTTCATAAAGAGAAAAAAATGCAAGCATATTTTATTTAGTTATGGTTGAGTATTATACTCCAAAGGATAAATGAATACAATTTGTATTTATTATGTATCAAACTATAGGTTTATATTTACATTGTAATGCATCTCAGGAGAGACTTTGTTAAATGCTTCCAAATGGCATGAAAAGTTAAAAAGTAAAATGCAAACATTGCAGTTCTTAGACTACAATGTCAAAAGAATCTGCATTTAGATTTTCAAAAAGAAAACATTTAAAAGTCCAAGATTTTAAACCATCAAAAGAATCATAGACTCGTAGACTTTAAGGTCAGAAGGGACCATTATGACCATCTAGTCCGACCTCCTGTGCAACGCAGGCCACAGAATCTCACCCACTCACCTTAATGATTAAGATTTTTGCAGGCATCCTGGAGAATGAGAGTTTTATGAAAGGCGTTGAAGGTAGATGATGTATTCATTTACAGATGTTTACAGGGACCTCCTCCCAAGTGCAAGGAACAACAAGGGACAAACCATGAAGTTTCTTCTTTGAAAAATTAATAAGTGGGCATGCATCCAGTGAAGTGGCTATTCACCCACAAAAGCTCGTGCTCCAATACATCTGTTAGTCTATAAGGTGCCACAGGACTCTTTGCTGCTTTTAAGTGGGCAGTGGAGGCTAGCACCACCAGGGCCAGTTATCACCATCCCAGTAGCGAACAAGAGATGATAGTTAGGGTTGGGACAGACTGTGAAGGGCCTTGCTGGTGAAGCTAAGTTTGAAACAACAGAGAGAGGGGGGAAGTGGGATGACCTGATCAAAGCGGGCTAGGAAAATGATCTTTTCAGCGGGGTTCCAAATGGATCAGAGCAGGGCAAGGGTGTGTTTGTCAAAGCCAGAAAGAAGAGTGGATCAGAGTTTTAGTTGTGTGGAGGGATAGTAAAGGCAGTATCTTAGAAGTGTTATACAGAAAGAATCTATGTTTTCAGTAATAACTGAAGATCATGTACATCTTGTACCATTGTATTTACTGTCACAAAGATGTTATGGCTTCAAAGGAACATAGTGAGGGTTGCAGCTTTCAAGATATGTGGCATGATATGAAAGGCATGTCACACATCTGTCTCTTTGCTGTGGCTTGTCATAAGCTAGATGGGGCATTACACAGCTTATGTGGTATGCCACAGCCAAAAGACGGGTTTGTGATGTGCTTTCTGTTTCATTGCCATGAACGCCATGGACCATAAAATGCTGCATCCCTTTCTTACATTTTGGATCCTCATATTCTGTTCCTTTGTGTCACAGATGATATAAAATAAGAAAAAAGAAAACTAAACCCAATTTTGCACTTCTAAGTTCTATGAAATTTCAAACGATTTTGTGAAAGTAATGTTCACATAGTTCTGTCCCTGTTTGTTCACAGTGCTTATCCATTGAGATTACAGAATGCTAGTGGGAAGAGTTTCTAGGTATGGAAAATAAAACATATGGAAGGAGGATTATGCCTATCACATACTGCCAAGATGATTTTATGGAGCGAAAAATCTCCCAGGAGAGGCTTGCTCCCAGCAGAGTTGTGGTTAAGGGACCAAACTGAGAGCCAGGAAGCCTGGGTTCCATTCTTGGCTGTGCAACAGGCTTCTTAGGTGATGTTGGCCACATCACTTAAACTCTCTGCATCTTCCTTTTCATCTATTTAATTGGTGCAACGACACTAACCTAGCTCCCCAGGGGTGCTGCAGGATTTAATTGATTAATGTCGGTAAACTGGTTGAGGTAGTTGGATGAGAAGTATTACGTTGTGATATTAATGTTTGCGGAGTGCTGCTGTTTGCAAAGGGACAAGTACACTAGTGGTGGACCAGCGACATTCAGAGACAAAGACTAAGCAGGTGACAATCTAGGCCATAATATCTTCTGGGGCACCACTGGCCTAGTAGCATCATCCATTATCAGGTTAATTTGAATCATTCTTCGGTGTCCAGCGTTTCCACACGCTGGCTCTTATAAAATGCACAAAGGAGGTCAGGGAGCTCTGCCCCACTTTAGTGCAACCATTCCATGAGCACAGGGGATGAGTGGACTAGCACAGCCTGAGGCATGCCACAAGGGAATTGACAAAGGTTATGTCTACACTGCAGTTAGACACCTGCAGTTGGCCCATGCCAGCTGACTCTACTTGGTTGGGCTCGGACTAAAGGGCTGTTTAATTGCAGTGTAGACATTTGGGCTTGGGCTGGAGTCTGGATTCTAGGACTCTGTGTTGATGGGAGGGTCCCAGAGCTCAAGCTCCAGCCTGAGCCTGAACATCTACACTGCAGTTAAACAGGCCCTTATCTCAAGCCCGGCAAGTCTGGGTCAGATGGAATGGGCCAGCTACAGGTTTTTAATTGCAGTGTAGACATACTCTTAGGGGGCTCAAGGTGCAGCCAGGGCCCTGCCACTTCCTCCTTTCTAAGACTCGTAGACTAGAATACAATGCACCCTATGAAAGAGAATATCAATCTCCTCTCCTGACTATCCTTCCTCATGCCTCAGCACGATGCAAACAGTGCGCCTGGGGCAACTGCTATACAGGCAGCACACCTCCACACCGAATGAACCCTTTTGTAGCTGGGCTTGTAAACAGACTCCAGTATGGATCATGGACAGGGCTTGAACATAGGAGCTTCAGAGCATCAGCCTCTACAGCTTGAGCTGAAGGGTACGGTCCCTTAGCAGGAGCTCCAGCAGAGTCATATTGTCTGCAGATCAGACACAGACAGGCCTGCATGACACATACTGAGGAGTGGCCTCGCCCTATCCTTTTGCCTCAATGCTGAACCAGTGTGGTGTTGACATACTCACTATTTGGTGAGTATCCCCATTGATAGGTTACAGCACAAATACTTCATGTAAATCACTAATCTGAGGCCAAAGTTGTTGATCTGATGGGAGGATTTGGCCTCTAGCATTTGAAATTATCTTCCTGGATTCTGGAAAGGATCTTCTCCACCCTCTGCTAAAAATAAATAAATAAGGTGCAAAACTGCTGCATCACTGGGATTTTTATCGTCACAAAATAAGGAACAGTGTGTTTGTGTGTAGACACACACACACACACACGATATTAAAGAGATTTTTGCCACCTACCATGAAATTTACACTTGTAAAGCATCTAGTTCAGTATGTAACAAAATGAATAAATGGTTCCCCAAAATAAATTCTCTCTGTTTCAGTGAGACAGCAGGAAAGAGAAGCCTTTTCTATCAGGCTTGATCACTCACTGCATGTGAATTTGAATTTCTTCTGTGTCTTGCAGCCAAATCCTGGTCCCTTGAGCGAAACTCCCTGAAACAGCTCATACATAAGGGATCTCTGCAGGGAGGGGAATCCTCTCTAGACCCCAGAGCTGTTGTTGCTGCAATCCACAGTTGGTAGCAGTGGCTGCTTCTCTGTGCACAGAAGATTTTGGCCAATAGATCTGTCATGAACCCATTTATATATTATTTTATTTTATGTTTACTTTCAAGTAATACACATTCCATACAAAGGGGTGTAGATGCTTGGCTCTAGGTACTCCTTCAGGTGCTCTAGGAGCCCTCCTTTGCCCCATCATTAGCATAAAATCATAACCCAGCGGCTGAAATGAAATTTCTGATCTTTGTGATATCCTGCAAGAGCCCTCCCAGACTTTCTCAGTTTGGGAAAACAAATGTGTAGTGTAGCTTGCCTTGAGAGTTGACAATGTAGGATAATTTCATACCAGGCAGGGGAGTGAATTTCTGAAGCTGAGGGACCCCAATGGAGAGCACCACGGGGCTACAGCCAGGAGCCTCCACTGATGGCTAAGTGACATGGCAATGCCTCTTTCCTCCTTCAGCCCCTTACTCATACTTCCACTCTAAACTGCTGTGCAGATAGCAGCAGTGAGAAGTAGATGCAGAGAGCTTTTGGGACCAATAACTAGTGTAAGTAATTAATCATACATTTATTTGAATATTTTTTAGCCTTTTTCATTGATCATACTGTCTAATTTATTCATTATAAGTTTCAATTTCAGTTGATGATTCTGGGTCGAGCTGGTGGGGAAAAGAAATATTTCTTTGAAAGATTTCCAATGACAGTATTTTCTTTGAAATTTCTCATGGAAAATGTGATTTTTTTAAATGAAAAGAAATCTAAAAGAAAAATTTTCATTTTAGGAATGTTTTTCATTAGGAAAATTGAAAATGTTCATCAAAATCTAACCGTTTTCATTGAACATCTTGATTCTGACCAAAAAAATTGTAGAAAAATGTTGAGCAGCTATCATTCTAGATCTGTAGCTTACTCCTGAGAAATATATTAATGTTTTGAGACTTGAAATTCAACCTGTGTTGCTGAGATACGTACATCGTGTGATATGCTTTTGTTCCCTGGGCCTGATATTCCTCCTTGTGACAGGTTGTCTAGGAAGAGGAAATCTCTGTTAGGTTCACCTTGAGAAGGTTTTCTCAGTTCCTGGTGTTGAGTGAGCAGGGTGTGCCCTTAATGGAATGAGCAGGAGATCTGGTCTACAGGCCCAGTGGATGCCCTGAGATTTGTATGGGCCTTGAGGATGATTTCATGGTACCATGACTCATAGGCAACATGGCTTCCCATTCCTACCATCCCCAGAAACTCTCCATAGTTCAACTAAAGAGTTGACTCATAGAAGAGCTAATGAGGCCTGAAGCAGCATTAATTTTTCAGCTGGTTTTCTGTTGTGTGTTCAGGGGAAGATGACCTTTGCCCACCCTTCCCCATTACCCCTCTGTGCATATACCTCTGTAAAGGCTATGTCTCTATAATGTTTCATTTCTTTCTAAAGTCTAAAGGGTGCTATGGAGACAGCTGACTTCTGTCTCCATGGGGGAGATCCATACACATAGATCTTCTTGCATAACTAAAAGTGTTGCATTTAAGGTCAGGTTTTTGGTGCAAATTTCTGTGATTATGAATTTTACTTAGCACAATGAGGCTCCTACCTGATTGGGGTCTTTGGGTATTTCTGCTGTGAAAATTATTATTATAATAACTTACATAAAAATATTATTCTACAATATTTGCTGTTTCTGCAAAGACTATTCCTGCCTATAAATTTATTTGCTAGAATACTTGGGGAAAGCAAACACCTAAGGAATTTAAACCATGTGAACTCATTTCAGGATTCAAGTGGATATTTGAGGAAAATATGTTGCAGTTTCACTCGGCTCTACAAACAGGGTTACATGAGTAATCTTCAAGCAGTGTGAGGATGAACCATTTGAAAAAAACTCCCAATTTGTTTAGGCACCAGAAGGCTTTGCTACCAGGCATGCATGCTTTCCGGTCCACCTCTTTTGCACTGTACAAAGAAAATCCCACTCTATATTTGTCTGAATTCACCATAATCCTGTTGAATAGCAATTTCATAGATGACCCCAGCATATGCTCAGTTGCAAGCTTAGATTTCACTGTTGTCACAAAGACTAAAGTTTTCAGAAGTGCCTAAGTCCTATTGACTTTCAATGGGATTTATAAGGCACCTAATTTACTTAGGCACTTGGAAATTTCACCCATAATATAGGGCATTCAGCTTTTTCACCAGCACACCCTACCAAGATGTCTAATTTCGGTATGTTAGCCCCACTTACATATTGTGTGGTCATAAGCTTTGGGTGTCCCAAGATTTGGATGTGCAGCCTGAGACATCTAAAGCCTGGTTGACAGGTGCCGACCCCCATAGCTCCCACTGAACTCATTTAGAATAGTGGTTGCTCAGTGACCCTGAAAACCAGACACTAGGGCCTTGTCTACATTGGCAAGTTACTGTGCAGTAAAGCAGCTTTCTGCGGTGTAACTCCAGAGGTGTACACACTGCCAAGCCACTTAGTGCGCAGAAACTCCTCAGTTGCAGTGCTGTAAAAAAACCATCTCGACGAGAGTTGTAAGACGTACAGCGCAGAGGTTTCAGTGCTGTATTGGCAGTGTAAACACATGACAGCACAGAAAGCAATCTATTGGCCTCCGGAAGCATCCCATAATCCCTGAAGTGGCCACTCTGCTCATTGTTTTGAACTTGGCAGTGCGGGAGACATGCACTCCTCCCCTTTCAGAGCTCCGTTTCTGACAGTCCTTGAGTGCTGTGCTGATCTACTCTGGGACAAAAAGCAAACCATTAATGTGGAATGCTTGTGCTGTTGAACACAGAGGCAGAGGTGTGTGTGTGTGTGTGAGAGAGAGAGAGATTGCTGTGCAGAGAACTGGGGAGGGAGGCGGGGGCTGATGTTGGGGTTTCCCCCTCCCTCTGCCTCAGGACTGGTTGCTTCCTGCTGCTGTCTGAACTTACAAGACAGCCTGCTGACACCCTCTCTGTCCCCCAAAACACACTGTTTCTCCTCCCCCCCTTACACACACACACTGGCCCCCTCCTCCTACTTCAACTAATAAGCAGCTGGCAGTGTAGTAGGATGCCCATGGAACCAGGACCAGCTTTAGGCCAATTCATCCAATTCCCCTGAATCGGGCCCCGTGCCTAAGAGGGCTCCACACCAGTGCCTTTTTAATTTTTACTCACCCGGCAGCACTCCGGGGCTCTTTGGCAGCATTTTGGTGGTGGGCCCTTGAGTGCCATGGTAGACCCGGAGTGAGTGAAGGACCCGCTGCCGAAGTGCTGCCGAAGACCCAGAGCACCGCCAGGTGAGTACGAATTGGGCCCCGCATTTGTTAAAGTTGGTCCTGCATGGAACAATGGGATTGGAAAACCTGCATCATGTGACACTGTGCCTGCCCCATGAGGCATTGCAAACCCTTCCCAAAGCACTCTGTGGCCAGTTGCACAGTGGAATAGCTACCACAGTGCACTGCTCTCTTCACCGTTGCAAGAGCTGCGAATGTGGATGCCCTCCAGCGTCACAAGGAGACAGTGTGGACAATGTGAACATGTAACTGTGGTTTAATTCCGGTGCTTTAATAACAGTGATATAACTTGTTGCGCAGAAACTTGCCAGTGTAGACATACCCTAGGTGTTTCACATTGGATGCACAACATAGGAGACATTTTTGTTAATGTTTGCTGTCTTATCTCTGCTAGACAGGTGGTGAGTTGTAATTACTGTGAATACTGCTACTAATTGGTTTCTAATGCATACTATTGTTGTTACCTGCCTTCCATTCACACCAGTTTGCTTGTTTGTTTCATCCATGTCTTGTCTTCTAAACTGTCAGGTCTCTGAGGCAGAGATCTTTGATCTTTCGTTCCCTTCGTGCCTGTGGAGTGCCTGACACAATAGGGTTTCAACTTGGTTGATGCCTGTAGGTGCTACCACACTAAAAAAATGATAATAGTAAATGAGTGCATGCCTTCCTTTCTGTGCGCAAATAATTGAGGTTGCAACTGTAGATTCAGTGGGCAGAAATCAAGGCTGGGTTAGGGTTTTTATTTTGTTTTGTTTTTTTTAAATCATTCTGTAGTATTGTGAATCAGATTTGATCCATTGCATCATTTTTTAAAAAGCTTGTTTTCGGAAATGGAAATTTTTGTCATGCTTTTAGTAGCTGCCAGACTAATTTAAAGTATGCACTTTCAATTATAAGAAACAGTTTTGAATGCTAAATCTTGGCTTGTGTACATCTGAGGCTTCTGTTCAATAATATATTCAAATTTTAAGTCCCTGATTCAGGAAAGTAAAATGGTGTAAAATAAAAAGTCAGTAAAAGTTAGTACTGCCCTTGGAGCCTTTAGCATATGCACCTACTTTCAACACAAAAATCTAAATTTTAATTAGTGATTTGGCATGGTCTGGTCTTTTTAACTAGCAGTGTCTTTTATTTCTTCTTCTGACAGCCTTCTCACCCTGGGGGCATGATGGAAAATGAGTAATTTTCATATAAGGTAGATGATTTAGCTAACATGTGACCTACAGATTGTTCTAATTTTTCATAATATAATGTACTTTGATGTGTTTCAAAGATAATCATGGCAGATACTTTACATATTCCTAGCTAATTACAGTATATCTCAAGATGACTTAGTATAGTCAGATAATTTTGAAATAGTCAACTTCATTGCTGTGGAGGGCATTGATTATAAAGTGACACTGTCAACAGACTGCTGTCAATTAACCATGTATTTCAAACTGGGAAGGTGGTGGATAGTATAGATAGGGTTACTAGTGGAGAGCGATAGAGGGGAACATCCTGGAGAGAGCTGTGTGAATAACTGTTTTTTCAGTTTACTGGCAGATCTAAAAAATTGTTAAACCAAAACTGAAAAAAATTCAGAAGTATCGGCAACTCAGCAAAGTTCCATTTTGGATTGAACTGAACATTTCATTCAACCTGAAATAGCTTGTTTCTGGGCATTTTTAAAGGGCTAGGTTCAGAACATGGCTGATGGTAGTGGTGGCTCATATAATAGATATTAGGCACGTCCGTATTTGTGTTGGATGATTTATTCTTTATTTTGGCTGGATTGATTATGACACTGGATCAACGTGACACATTTATTTTCCAAGTATTTAACTCTCTCTGGGAACTTGCTCAGTTCCATTTCTCCAATCAAGTGTTAAACTGGCAAGGGAGTCATTTGTAAAGCTGGCTGCACATCTGCAAATATCAAATGTCCGTGAACAAGCAAAGGACTCACTCCACTTATTTTCAGTCAGATGGTTTCATTTAGGATCCAAAGGGTCAGGAGTCACAGCATGACCTCATCAAATTAGGCTCAACTGAGTGAGGTGTTTAGCACAACAAAAAGGAAGTAATCTGAAGGACATTTAAATGCAAATGAGACTGCCATGTGCAAACTTCAAAAACACCTGATCCAAAAAATCGGTGTTGAGTGAGGTCAATGGGGTGGGAAAGAAGGTTTCATATTTTGTCTATTTTTTAAGTACTATCACCAGTGTTACATCCTGTAGGATGGGCTGATAATTGCATAGCCTGAGACTACTTAACTTGAAAAGAAAAACACTTATAGTGTTTCCCTTGATAATTTTTCCAGATGAAACAATAACAGCATTCAGCCGGGGGATTCAGTTGGACAGAAGTTCAAACTTCTTGATTACTCCACCAACTTTGGTTGGTTGGCTACTAAGCAAACCTTGCCAAGGGGAGTAGTTTGCCTTGGAAAATAAAGCAATCATTCATTGTGAATCCAGGTTTCAGGGTTAAAATGAAGATTTTGGTCCTGAGTTTCAGTTGTTGTTGGTTGTTTTATATGTGGGAGAAGCATTTAGCTAGAAGAGTAGCACGTTTTTCCTTCAGAAGACTTATATGTGCCCCTATTGGCTGAGAAATCTTTTGGCCATAAAGAAGGTCTTGTTATAATGGCAGCAGGCTATTTCCAGATAATGTGAGTCAAATTGGCTGCAAAGGCACGTCTGCTTTCCAGATGTTGGAACTGGTCAAGTGGAGGAGGGAGCCAGAGATGGTGGCTCACTAGAAGGAGAACATCAGAAGAGAAGTGTATAAGTATGCTATTATCTGCAAACAATATTGGTGTTACCTCTGTGGGACTAACTGTGAGAGATGATCCACTCAAGTGGAGAATGTCATCAGATTCAGCACTAAGCTACCAGCAGGATTACACCACGTGGGTGGGGATGGGGGTGGGGAGGAGGCACAAGAAGCCTTTCCCCATCCTTATTACACCTCTGGTGCCTAGGATAGACCCGGTGCTCCCTTGAGTCCCAGGAATGTGCCAGAGTGAGCTATTCTAGGGAGGGGCAAGTAAGAAGTGGGGCCATAGCCCTGTCACATGTTCTGCAGCAACTATGGGGCTGGCCAGCCACGGTGTGGGGGGAGCACACAATGCACAGGCACACACTTCCCCAGTATGGATTAGTTCTCAGAAGCACATTTGAGCCCTCTGATAGGATGCGGCTCCTGGGAATGACACCATCCACCACCGACCACATGATCAGGTGTCATTTTTGAAGCTGGCCAGTGGCCTACCTTGTCTCAGAAATCAGGCCAGCTGGCAGCAAACTGAAGGCATTTGTTGGCAGTATAAGCAATCAGTGGAGGCAGTAAGAGATCTGTAGAGTCAAGCATGCACATTCAGGGTGTGGGGGCTCACATCTGGCTGCAAGATGCTTTGAACAGTGTGTTGGACAAATACGCTTGGTCAAAAGAGGTCGTGGCAGGTTCAGTAGTACTGCCAAGGGTGAAAACCATAGTGAAAATCAATAAAAAAGCTCTCATGGCTTCTAGTTTACCCAAATCAGGAGGGAGAAGAATTGTTAACAGAGGGTTTTCCTTTACCTTTTTAAGGTCATAGGAAGGTTAGTGCAGCTCCACATCCGTGGATTTGCTGCATAAAATTCAAAGGGAGATTGAAAAATAAAATTTGGATAGGGAAAATAAATTCATTTAAGCATGAGTTGTACTAAAATGGTATATGCAGAATGGGGAGTCACCAAGGGGCCAGGTGCAAGTAGATTTTGGAGGAATGTATATGAAAATAATGGGTACTAAATGGTTTTTTAATCTGTGAGAGAAAGGCATAGCAAGAACCAATGACTGGAAGTTAAAGCCAGACAGGTTTAAATTAGAAATAAAGCACATGTTTTTAGCAGTGAGGGTAATTAACCATTGGAACAAACCACCAACAGAAGTGGTAGGTTCTCCATCTCCTGATGTCTTCAGATCAAGACTTGGGTGCTTTTTTGGAAAATATGCTTTAGTCAAACTGGAATGATTGGGCTCAGTACTGGGATAACTGGGTGAAATTCTATGGCCTGTGTTATAAGGGATGATCTAATAGTCCTTTCTGGATTTAAAATCTATGAATCTATTTGCCACTTGCCATACCTAAAGGGAGTATCACAAAGGCTCATCTAGATCTTGCAGAATATTCTAGCCCATTTTAAATCTGACCCCTGAAACAGAGATTGTGGCAGAATTGATTGAGCTCGATATTGAATTATCTTTGTCTTGGTGACCAACCTACTCATACTGATTCCATCTATTGTGTTTTGAATTTACAGGAAACATTTATAGGCATAAATGCTTGCCTGTTGGTTCCATTTATTTTATGCTTTCAAAGCTGCCTGAGAGATGTGACAACCAATCCCATTACAAATTAGTAGGGGTTAGGTGTCCAGATCAGAGGGTTATCTACAGGAGGTAGTGCTTCATATGTGGAGAGAGGATTGAAACAATGATTCATCATATTTAATGGAAAGTCAGTGGATGTCCTGTTATTGTAAAACAGGAGTCTCAACACAGGGTGCTGGTAGGCTTCATGATGAAAGTAGCATTCAGGTGAAAAATTGGTGGCCATACATACAAGTTGCAGGGCGAGGATACAAAATGCATAAGACTTGCATCTTTGCCCAGGTGGATCTCAACAGGGTAGCAAAAAGTTGATATTTGGGGGAAATAATTCTGTCATTTACCCTCTCCATCCAGGGTTAAACCGTTTGTGGGCATTGCCATCTTTTCAGATTATATGACATTAATAAGCAGTAATACCAACAGAGAACTCAAAGAAACCTCAGGAACAAATACTGTATAAAGTAATTTTTTAACGAGGTTTCGGGGGAGGGGAGGGAGAAGGGATGGGACGTTGGTAGGGTAAACAGAGACTTTAACATTATATTCTCTCCTTAAGCAACCCTTCATCTGTATCCAGTCAACTCCCAGATGTAAATAGCTTTATTAGACACAGAAAATTAAATATAAATGTTGGGTGGTCATGATGGAAAGGTCTGAAAGTGGTTTAAAAAGAAATAGGAATCAAAGATGTTTCTGCGTGAAGAGCTATGTGTAAATATATGAAAACTTGAATTGCCTCAACAAGATTTTTTTCACCTGTATGAAGTTAGGGAAAAGAGCATGTTCTCGTGTGTGTGTGTGTGTGTGTGTGTGTGTGTGTGTGCGCACAGTACACATTATATATATATGTGTGTATTGTACTGAAGTATATGTACTTTTCAAACATATCTAATTCGTTCACAAATTAATCTGTTTAATGCAAAAGTCTAACACTTCAGCTGGAGATAAATTTCAACCCTCTAAAATACTGAGATTTAAATAGCCCTTTAAACACTTACTGTTGAAAAACAGTCTTTCCACCTGATGCACTGCCTAAAGGCTGTGGAAGTTTTCCATACACTTATACAAGGTCTGGCCTCTACTTTTGGAAATACTGGGTTTTGAAAGACTCTAAGCAGATTGAAACATGATATAATGGTTGAACTTAAAAAGTTCCATCCATTTTCAGCGATGTTACTGGTTCCAGTTGTGTTCTCCATGTTAAGTATAGGGAATATTGCTCCAGCTGGTAGAATCTTTCAGAATGGAATGAACTATGCATTTGAATAAAGGCTGCATGATCTGACCCTGAAAATACACCAAAAAGAGTACAAAGAAATTTCTGCTAGATCCAATAACAAGCCAGAACAAAAGCAGCAATGGTAGTCAAATTATATCACAATATTCTGATATACTCTACCTCCTACATTCTTCTTAGGAACTTATTCAGGTGACACTTTATTTAATAAAACAAAATACTCAAATCTGTAACCTTTAAAATTGACCTTAAAGTCATGAGTGATATATTTTCATCACTAAAATTTATTATATCAGCCTCAATAATTTATGTGTTTTAATTTAAAGCATCTGTTTTTAATTTAAATAGTTCAATCTTTGCTCGCTCTCTCACACAAGGTTAAGCATTTTTCCTTGCTGCAACTTTTTGGTTTGATATTTGTTGACCATCTTCCCAATCTGTGGATTTCCAGTATAGATCAAACCATTGTGTCAAAATAAACATTATACCAAAATCACAGTTATTCACAATTTCACTGAAGTTGTTAATCTGAATTTCATTCAGCTTGGACAATGAAAACCTACTACTCAATTTCACTTTTGATTCTAGTCATTTTCACCTTCTAGTTGTCAGGTACTAACTCAATGTTGCCATGTTGGGGTTGCAAACTGCAGGAGGATATTTAAGTGCAAACAAATAATAATGAAGTTTTTTATTGGTATTGATGCAACAGCCTGGCATAGTGGCTCCCAGTTCACTATTCAAGACCCTTTCTTCCTCACTGACTTCGTGGATCTTGGGTATTATCCTCAGCTGCGTCAACTTCCCGCTTCCAGCGTTGCCAGTTTAATAGCATTTAAGGCCAGAAGGAACATTTAATGCCAGAAGGAACTATTATAATTATCTAATCTGGCCACCTGAATAACGGAGGCCAAAGAGCCTCACTCAGTAATTTCTACATCAAATCCGTAGTTTCTGTTTGAGGTGTCATGTATTTTTCATGTAGAAGAATATCCAGTCTTGATTTAAAGACTTAAAAGGATGGAGAATCCACCACATTCCTGGGGAAGTTTAATACATTATGATTTGCAGAATGTGGCCGGAATGAAGGAATGAGTTCTTGGGATGTTACATCTCTTTTCTTGTGCAACCCAAGGGCCCATTGATGTCAACTGTCAGAGGGCACCTAGGGTATATAAGGGTTACAAGGATACCCTGGGTCTATTATCTACATTTTAGTTTACCAAAGATTGTCATATAAGGTCTCTAATGAAAGCCTGTGTCATACTGTCCTCATAATCATTGTGAAATAAATCTATGGATAATAGGAAAGGTGTCTCATAATCATTGTGAAATAGGTAAGAAGTTATGTGTATATTGTGACAGACCCAAACCAGTGGGGTACAGGAGTCTGGTCCTATTGGCATCCCAGAGGTGGGCGGGCAAAGCCCGCCCACTTCTAAAGGACCTCCC
>NC_133783.1:50670377-50739517 GCF_003597395.2 Chelonoidis abingdonii
ATCACTGACGTGAGCAAATCTGCCAATAAGCGCAGGACCCACCAGAGTAGAGGAGGAACTTTGTCACAATATATACTGAAACTTATGTTTTTAAAATCTGTGAGTTGGGGCTAATGTTTGTCTACATGTAAATTGAGTATTGTATAGTTCACAATGCCCCCCAATTTACAGTCTGTGCAAAAGGCTTCTCAAGTGACTACAGAGACTACAGGGAAGATCCTAGGCAAGAAAACACAAGCAGCGAGGGTTATTCTGTTTGCAAGTGCAGACAGTGGAATTTTGGACTGTAACTTGTAGGGACAGAGGAAAATTCTGGATCTTTCCCCTGGGGAGGCCAGAGGAAAGAGTGCTTCTTTCATGAATGGAAGATCACAGATGAGCCTGGCTGTAATTGCTGGGAAGCTTTTGCATGCACCTTTTCTCTGCATGACATGGCATCTTATTAGGTAAGTTTAACCTCTACTGTGTGCATGTTATGATTTTGTTATATATGTAACCCTTTTTTTCCAATATTTATGCTTCCTGTCATTTGACTGTCTGCTCTTTGTTAAATAAATTTATACCTGCTTTCTCTACAAATAACTCTAAGTTCTGTATGTTGGGCAGAGCTATGTTCTGTGGTGTAACCAGTAAGATATAGAGTACTGTTCCTTTGGGAACAGAGGAACTCGGAATTCTGTGTGTGTCTAGTGGACCAGGGGCTGGGCACTTTAGAGAGTCACTCAGAGGACTCAAGGGTTGGAGTGTGCCTATTGTTAACCTGTAAAGAGGGTATGGGGGGTCTGCAGAGGCCTGGAAGATAGTGCTTGTGTTGCCAGAAGCTGGTGGTATTAGGGAACTGACCTACAGTTGGCACAGACAAAGCTTCTTCACAACTCTGCATAACCCCAGGAAACATCACAACTTGATTTTCCCAAGTATAATCACTCTCAGTAATAGAAACAAGAAACTATTTTGTTAGACTGGGGTGGGGTGGGGGGACAGGGGTGTTGGAGAGAGCGTTTACTGTCTGTGTTTTTGAAGCTACAACTAGGATTTCCAGTTGTTGAAGTGTCTCAGTTTTCTACCAGGAAGCCAAAGATGTTGGGAATATCTGCTGAAGCCATTTATTTATTTATACAGATGCTCCCCAGATTACGCAAGACCAGATTTACACAAATTCGCACTTACTGAAAAAGTTCCATAAGCTAGAAATAGGATTTTTGAGTTGCGGAAATTTTGCATAACGTACAGGTATACGATTCCGACTTGTGTAACTCGAATTTGGCATAAGGCTTTCTGGAATGGAACAATTGTGTAAGTCAGGGGGCATCTGTATAATGGATCAGTAGATGAGAGAGGGTTGGGTAAAAAAGGACAAACTTTTGAACAAAATGTTGTTGAAAATGTTGATGCTTTTGTTATTGAAATTCAAAATATCTATGAAATATTTCAACAAAATTGGGAATTCTGAAATTTTTCTGCCAGCCCTATGGCAGATCTATAATAGCAGTAGGTCACCTGACAGATGGCATGCCATAATTGTGCAGCTACTCCTTTATAATTCTTGTTTTAATTTAAAAGATCGGTGTCAGATTGATCTCTGATGGTGAAAATTACTTCTCCCTATCCCAGGAATTGATCCTGCTCCCAATAAAGTCAATGTCAAAACTTGCATTGATTCCCGTGGTGCAGAATCAGGACCCTAATGAGAGCTGCTGAACCCAGGGATGATTCAGTCCTCCACAGCCATGCCCCTCTCCCTTTAGGAGTTCTGCTGAGAGAGGGGAGTTTTAATCTCCTAAAAGTCTAACTGGCGGACGCTGCATCCTCCAACTCCCTAGCCATGTCCTATTCCAATGCAAGCAGGACCGTAGGGAAAATGGCGTCCTTTCTTTGAGTTTGAGAACAGCAGCATGGGGTGCAGGGTGTGAGGACCAGCTCCTGGCCCCGGAGCCTGGCCAGGCTGTACAAGGAGGGGTTTCTGAGCTCAGGGTCTCCCACAGCCATACGCTCCCTGACCACTTAGCAGGACGAGAGCTGGTGTGCGGCCACTGCCTATGTCTGTGGGAAGGGAGGACCCAGGGGTTGCCCTGCTGGCTCCACAGAGCCGAGCCTTGCTGACTGCACCTCCCCGCAAGGATGGCAGCTCTGAGTGGCATTATCTGTCCCCCTGCCTTGCTGGCCCAGGGCTCCAGACCTGGGCTCGTCCACACTCACCCCCATTCCAGCAGCCCAGTCCTGCCAGCTTGTGGAACTCAGATGGTGCCCTCCCTGACCATGGCACCCTGAGTGGTCGCCCACGTTACCCACCCAAAAGGCCAGCCCTGTTCCAATGCCAGCACTGCTCATGTTTTGAGAAATGATGTTAGCTTGGGAGGTAAATGTCAGGCCTTTGCTCCACCCAACCCATGCTGTGAGGACTCTGTGCCAAGTCCTACAGCAGTGGAAGCTACCCCAACTCTGGAATGAGTCTTCAGGAATGTCTATGCTGCAGTCAGTGCTGTCACTGCAGCACATGTAGACGTACCGGAGCTAGCTTTCATCTAGCAGGCTCAAAGAACAATCGCAGTGGAGCCACGGCAGCATGGGCTGCGCGAGCCCACCTAAGATGAGTTCCTAGCCCTTAGTCTTTTCTTCTTAATTTGAATTGTTACCGTGGGATCCCACCCACAGCTGTCTGGCAGCGAGAACTGCTACGGTGAATGCATAATGTGTGAGAAAAAACACAATATGTCTCTTCAGAAAACAATCCAGAGTAACATGCCCTTGGGCATCAGAGCTGTATGAGTGGTGGAAGGTTCCAGACCATAGCTCTGCAGTGGGCCAATCTAAGAAGACTCATAGCACCAATTTTTATTTCAGGAAACTTAAATTAATCTCTCTTTAAAAAATAAAATGGACATGTCCAAATTCTAACTAAATACTATATTTTAAATTCTGTGAACAATATTGTTTAAGAAACATTTAATCATTGTCTTTCTTGTTTAGGATTAGCTGTTTAAAGACAAAAGACTTTAGGCATCAATTAACTGCTTTCAAAATTAATTTAAGTAGCCTAATTGACAACTTGCTTGAAGCTACATAAAATCTTAGCATAAAACTTATTGTCAAGGGAAAAATATTCCTAATATATTACTTTATAATAAATGAAACTGCCGACCAAAGTGCACTTGCAGTATTACAGCTGTTGTGTAAAACAACAATAGGAAGATGACAATGATAATGGGTTCTTGTCCTTATGTGAAATATAAATTCCAATAAAATTATGTTAGTCATTTACTCGCATATTGCTTTCAAATGTGCCACTAGGCTGTAGATCAGCGTAGGCAACCTATGGCATGGGTGCTGAAGGCCACACACGAGCTGATTTTCAGTGGCACTCAGACTGCCTGGGTCCTGGCCACCGGTCTGGGGGACTCTGCATTTTAATTTAATTTTAAATGAAGCGTCTTAAACATTTTAAAAGCCTTATTTACTTTACATACAGCAGTAGTTTAGTTATATATTATAGACTTATAGAAAGAGACCTTCTAAAAATGTTAAAATGTATTACTGGCACGCAAAACCTTAAATTAGAATGAATAAATGAAGATTCGGCACACCACTTCTGAAAGACTGCCGATACCTGCTGTAGATCCATAGCGAAACTAGGAAAAGATGCCTTCCGCTTTCAGCTCCATGCCATCTCATCATGGCCCTTCCTTTGTGCTGCCTCTCCTGTCCCAAATTATATGTTGTAGCAAAGTTATTAATTTAAGCTACCCGGCTCATCTTCTGACCTATCAGTCCTCATCTTCAAAGAAAACCTGCGTAACACTTTCAAAAGACAAGCCTGGGAGCTTAAATTCATAACTTTGCTAGACTCTAAAAATCATGGACTGAATAGAGACACTGGATTTATGACTTATTACAAAAATCTATAACTCACTAACAACCCCTCCGTCCAACCGCTTCCCCCCCACTTCCTTTCTTCCCTCTGATTGGAAGGGTCTTAGCAAGTTACTTCACCTTGAATGGTCCCTTGAAATATGTATTAACTAATTATGCTAAACAATCTGTTCCATCTTGTATTTAGCTGTGACCCTCTAAGTTTCCCAGAAGAGCTCTGTAGAAGCTTTCAAGCTTCTCTCTCACCAACAGAAATTGGTCTAATAAAAGATATTGCCTCACTCACGTTTTCTCTCTAATATCCTGGGACCAACACAGCTAGAACGACATGCATACTGCAACACAGCTACAACCCTGCAAACATGAATTGCTTTGATACCCAGATGATGTTGTAATGAGTGTACCTGCATGTGTGTGGATGCTCCTTGACTCCTCAGTACACAGCTATAATGCTAGTGTCGCAATACATAAGGCAAGAGTCCTTTGTGACCAGGCATTTGTTAGGGAGCATAACTACAAACTATGAACTAACCAAGTTGGCTTCCACCTTTTTCTGTGATCTGAGCCCACCCCCTTTGGGGAAGGAAACCCTTAATGCATCACAGAGACATCTGGTGTCCAAACAGCATGACTGCACTTGAATATCATCACAACTAGGTAGCCATTTGTCATGGTGCACCTGGCAAGGAGTCTCTACTTGTTCAACTAGCATAGTCTCTTGGTTGCTGGGAAGCAAGATCAACCATCTGAGGGATAGAAGGAAAATTGTGATTAGCTGGTGTGTTAGATTGACTTGGACTGGACCTCTTCTATCTGTAGCAATGGCGGAGGGTCAGGTGGGTGGAGGAGTCTCTTCGTGGGCTGCCAGGTTACAACCTAGTAGGCTACCATGGGGATTGTGGTTAGAACTGTGTGAATAATGAATTTCTTGTTTTTTCTGGCAATTTAAAAACATTGTTTTGGGTCAATCCTAAACTGAAATTTGTTTGAAATGTTTTGGTGAATCAGAAAGTTGGGGGAGCGGGGGAAATCATTTTGGACGGAATTAAATGTTTTGTTCCACCCAAAACAAAATGCTGTGTTTCATATTTTAGCACATTTTTATATCACTTTGGAATTTTTTTAAATAAAATTAAAGAGAATTTTGAAACAAGTTATTTTGAATTGAAAAATTGAAACATTTCATTTAAAAATGTCAAAACATAATGTTTAGATTTTTTTTCAGAATTGTCGGTAGGTTTATTTCCTATCAAAATGATTCCGTGAATTTGGCACTAATTCGTGAAAAGTTTCAATGTCTCAGAATTCACACTTTTTGGTGAAAAAGCTTTGACTGAAAAATTTCACCCAGTTCTAATTGTGGTTGGTTGATGATAGGAAGGAGTGCAAGACTGGATTCCTCTTTCTACATCAGCAAATGGCCACAGACTTTCAGCCAATTATGACAGAACAGATGATGGTTTATGTTGCAGTTGGACTGTCTCAAGAGAGGAAACAGTTCACATAGGCTATAGAAAAGAGCTAAGCACAATGGAGGGTAATAAGAACTGTCTAATAGTATTTCCTTGTTTTTTCAGTTTGTTGTTTTAAAATACTTTTGTATAGGTTTAATTTTCTTTTTCTTAGATTTTTGCATTATTTAAAAATTCCCGAGACAAGGTGGATGAGGAAAAATCTTTTATTGGGCCAGCTTTTGTTGGCGAGGGAGAGAAGTTTTTGAGCTTACACAGAGCTCTTCTTTGACCTGAAGAACTCTGTGTAAGTTCAAAAGCTTGTCTCTCTCACCAACGGAAGCTAGTCCAATAAAAA
Organism: Chelonoidis abingdonii; assembly: GCF_003597395.2. Taxonomy (NCBI): domain Eukaryota; kingdom Metazoa; phylum Chordata; order Testudines; family Testudinidae; genus Chelonoidis; species Chelonoidis abingdonii. The sequence goes on from NC_133783.1 coordinate 50,676,057, forward strand.
ATATTACCTTATCCACCTTGTCTCTCTAACATCCTGGGACCAATAGGGCTGCGACAACACTGTGTTAAAAATTCCTGACATTTAAGTATAGTTCTGTTGTGGCCTTCCAGTAGGAGGTTCAAGACACTTCTGCGTGATCCCAGGCTGTTTTACTTCAGGTTGCCCATGGGTCAATATAAACACAGTGGGCCAAGTTTTCAAAGCCACCTCTTGAAACTGTGCCCATGGTTTTGCACCTACAAATAATTATGTACAAAGATCCCATATTTGCATGCTGAAAAGAATATTTGCACAGTTTGTTGGATATCTGTCAAAATACTGATTTCACATACGCAAGTCTGCGTGCAAAGGACAGTTTTTAGGGTGGGAGGTTTGGTGTGTAAAATTCTAGTGACTAATTAAAAATGCTTTATTTCTTGTGATGGACACACATGCAGAGCTTTGAGTATCCCGCAATGTAGTCTCTATAGACTAGACCTCTGGATTTTCCACTGGATTTTTCTTTCCACCCATCACTACCTGCTGCATAACCTTAGCAGGATCTAACCTTACTTAATGCCATGTTATCTCAAATATTATACAGCACTAGTTTGATTTGGGAAAGATATTGTGCAAGGCAGATATGTTGGTGGTCCGTAGCTTTTGCAGTTAGACTCTTTGTAGGCTACAAAGGGTGCTTGCACAATATAGTACCCTGACTCAACCTTCATTGTGTAGGCACATTTCATTTCAGTAAATCACAAGCTACCAACACAACCATGTCATTGCAATTTTTCCAGCATTTTTTCTTTTTTTGTGTGTGGGTTTTTTATATCTTGGTGAAGTCACATCTCCCCCAGGCTATTGGAACAAAGCTCAGCTGAGATACAAGTATATTGCAAGAGAGGAAATTACAAAAGAAAAAGTTAATGGCTGCAGCCATTAGCATGGCCACTACTCCTGCAGACTCTGTGAGCCCTGTAATAGCAGCGTGAGTTCCCAGAGAGAAACATGTTCATTTGGAGAGCTGCTGCTCTGTGGAGCTTCCTGGAGGTACTGTGTAGTGGATGCAATGCAAGCCTTGGGAAGAACTCAGGGCATCCATAAAAACAAGAAACTTTTGAAAAACACCCAGGGCACATTGACCCTTCACACCCCTCCTCTGCCTGCACAAACTGTTTAAAGAGTGAGATGTGTTGTAGAGATAACAAGAACTCAAGAATTTACAGCAGGTTCTATTTGTAGAGACTCTGAACAATGCAGAATTACCTGTGCCCATTTTAAGTCCATTAATCTTCTTTTGTAAAAACAGTAATAAACCCTGCAGTGATTTAGAGGCGAGGGGGGAATGAAGCAAGAAGCACTAAGGCTATTATGGAGGCAGATCAGTGCCAGCGGGCTAGCTTTCTTTCTGTGACAAAACACTCTAAAAATCTGTGTACCAGAAACTAGCTGGAAAACACAAAATCAAAAGTTGTGTCCCAAATACATCATCAGCATGATTATTATTTAGCAATTATATTGTAGTAAGAACAAGAGGATCCAACCAGGTCAGAGCTCCAATGGGCTAGGTGTTGTACAAACATACGATAAACGACACTCCCTGCCCTCAAAGCGTTTACACATAACAGGTGGACAAGACAAACAGGATGGTGAGGGACGCTTGGGGGACAGACTAACAAAAATAATGAGATGCTTTAACATAGAGTAACTATGTCTGAAATTTGTAGCCAAGCAGTAACAGTTAATCACAGTAATTACAGCCTGCCACCTGCCTACCTGTTATCAGACTTGCTGTTGCATCACAGAATGCTCCATAGGCCTCAGAACAAAAGTCTGACTATCATAGATAGACTCCTATTTATAAAACTTTGACTGCATAAAGGACTGGGCCTGAAACCGAGATGATGGAAGTCAAAGGGTGAGTTTCCCATTGGATCAGGCATTATGGTATCTGAAACTGATCAAAGAGGTGATAGATATGATTATGGTAGTAATAGCCTTTTCTTCTGAAAAAAAAGAGCTTGCAAAGTATTAATGAAAATATTTGACTTGTTAATGAGCAATTAAAAGTAGACATTTCTGTATAGGTTCTGTTCTATATAGATTCTTACACCATTCTTACATTGCTGTTTTAAATAGATTCTCATTTTGCCCTGGTTTCCAAATAGATGCAATAACCTAGTATGTATGTATCCTGCTCCACAGGTTAGCTGAGAAAGTCCAGAGAGGTGCCTGACCTGAAATGGGACCACTCCAATGTTGTTAACTGCCCTTTTTGCATCTGTGACACTGGCATTGTTTCTGTCTCAAAATAACAATACCTGATACAGTGTGACAGATCAGCTTAATCTACTAATATTTGCATTAGTTCATCATCCACATTTTCCTGATACTTTTACCAACATTTTTTTTAAAAAAGTAACAATTTTTGAAATTTTTTGTTTACCAAAACCCCATTTTTCAGTGAAAAAATGTCTTTTTTTTTCAGAAAGCTGTTGAAAAAAAAATCACAAAATGACAAATTGGCCCATTTTTACACCTCTGAAAAGGGGTGGGGGCCAGAGGCTTTCACACTTGAATTTTTTTGCCAAATAGTTTCCCTGTTTTTTTTACTTGCTCTAATATGAAATAATTGTATTTTCTGAAAGGGTCAGTCATTCCTGGATATCAGTCATAAATGAAGTAACTAAATAGCAGTCTGGATAAGGAGGCCACTGGTATTATTCCAAATATGTTGTAAGACAATAAATCCAATTCTCAAAATGAAGTGATTGGCTAAATGCAGATTTTATAAAACCCACAGTAAACTTGAACTAGTGGGAATATTTTCTTTACAAATTACTCTCCCTTCACTCTCTCCCCGCCCCTAGTCAAATGTTAAGTATCCTTTATTCCTGGACACCAAGCTACACAATGGAAAGAAAGACCTGAGCATCCAGGCAGAAAAACAGGCCTTGTAACACAGCCAGAATGAATTTAGAATTCCTGTGCAATACAATGTTAAGGCAGGAGTGTTGAGCAGAACTGTGCAATGAACTCCAAGTGGCTGCCTTTCAAATCTCAAGAGCTGAAATTGACTTGATGCTGAATACTACTGCTTCCACAGTTCAAGTATTCAGGTGACTTTCACCCAACAATAACAGTGAGAAAGGTACAAAGGCCACCACTTCTGCCTGGTCCTCATGGACACAGAATAGCCAATGTGCTAGGATCAGCAAGGACCTACAAGCTTTCATTGCCAGCTTAAATAGTTAGGTCTTTATTGAAGGTTAACAATTGGTGGGGAAAATATCAGGAGGAAGAATGGTTGGTAAAGGTGGATATCAGGAGCCAAATCAACTGAATAAGGACGCACAGTCTCTACGATTTTTGTGCACTCCCTATTTCCAGCCCCAAGATCAGAGTGTTGCAGCTGCTCCCACTTTATTGCAACACCTTTTTTTCCCACTCAGTGTTGGGTCTTATCCAGCTCTATAGCTCCTTTCCCCTCTACTGTCTATGGCTAGCACCCAGCCCTGGCTTCTTCCTAGGTCAGTCTGTGCAAATGCAGCTGCTAAACTCAGGCCTGAAGATGGCCACTCCCTTTTGATTTTCAGCCGCTGGCTCCTGTTGCTGCTGCTTCCTTGCCCACCAACATCTCCTTTCTCTAAAATGGGCAAATAATATCTAGAAGTACTTGATCACTTTCTAAATCCACTGAAATAAAATTCATTTGACATTTCAGGGCAAATAATGGTAAAAGAAGATTCTCTCCATCAAATTTGCAATCCAGACAAGACGTCCAACAAGCATTCAACAGAAAAGGAAATAAACTGGGTCCAGAAAAGGCAAAGTAACAAACAAGAAATATAAAGTCAAGCAAGGTGAGAGTCTGAGTGTTTATACTGTGCAGATTATTTTGAAACTTCACTTCTTACTTATCAGAAAAGAATTCTCCTCCTTCAGATTCCTGATAAGAAAAAGAAAATCAACTCTTTAAATTCCACCCACAGTTTAGCAAGATAAAGAGGTATAGAGTTCTACCAATTTACCACAGCTGGATTTTACACCATGAAAAATTCTTATTAAAAGAAAATTGACGTATAATTGGGATAAATCTCCAGTCTTTGTAACCCAATGCAAAATTATTACAATACATGCTGTCCAAGAGACTTTATAGGATCACCTTTCTCATTGACAAGGTTTCACAAGAAAGGCATTTTCTCCTAAAGTATGATGCATCCAATTTACTAAGTGGCAAATAATAGTGTGTAGTTTGTATATCATTTTGCAAAGTGCTTTAGGCTCCTTCAGGATGAAAGTTGTCAAAGGTATATGATCTTTGTTACTGAGATGTTGAAAGGGTGATTGAGAAATTGACTCAAAGATGTCAAGAGAAATTCACTGGAGTCCAATGAAGGAGCAAGTTTGAGGCTCCTATTGCAGATGCACAACATCACTAATACCTACCGAAAACTATTGGTTGTCGGACCAGACTGCCCCAGCACAGCCATCTTAGACAGTGGCCCACAAGTGACAGCCATCTCCATGAATTTGTATCCACAGGAGCTGAGGCACTTGTTTTTATTTATTTATAAAATTGGCCTATATAACATGGTTTAAAGTGCATACACAACATTTAATACAAATACACACTTCTCTTTCAAGGAGCAAAAAGAAAAGGACATTCCCTAAAACAGAGACTCTCCCACATTCACAGATCTTCGCAATAAAATATTGAAGGGGAAAAATAAATGGGCTTTATATTGTTCCCTAAAGATCAATGTACTGAGCTCTGTTGGACCAATGAGCGAAGTGAATTTCAGAACAGCATGCCCTAACCGCTGGATGACCATTTTTCTGAGAGGAGCTGGCACTTCAAGACATTGAACTGAAGGATTGGAGTCCCTCCACTCTTCAAAAATTTGGATATATCACTACTGCAGTTAAACAGGAGAGGCCTCCAAACAGATCCAAGATCTGCTCCGGGCCTGAGATAGATCATCATTGCCAAGAGTTTGAGACTGGACTCTGACACTAATGAAACCAGTATGGAAAGAATGTGCCCTTATGCATGGGCACATGGGGTAGTTTATCATCACAGAACAGGCTATTCTACAGCAAAGGGCCACCTCCAAATAACTGCAAACATCTGAGCTTGGCATGACAATTTGCTGGCAGTCCCTGAGATCAGACGCTGCAGGGTGCAGTTCACATAGCCCCCATGACCACAACCCTATAGAGTTCATCACACAAGTCTAGATTTTGACTCTTGCTTTTTGCTTTCTCTCCAGTCCTGCCACTCCCTCTTCTTTACTTCTGCAGCCCCTCTTCTTCGGAGGTATTTCCTAAAATCACCCATACAGGATGGATGTTTTTTTAAAAAAATCCACCTTTACTAGTTAGCTATTCCCTAATATCTGATAGAGAAACACCTCAAACAGGGATTGAACTCGAAATGCTTGAATTCCTGTTAATCAATTGGCAGTGGTGCATGTTAACATCAGTCACGAATCAGAACCAGCAGGACAGTGGGGGAGCTCAGAGCTGGGTTCAAAAAGCATAGAAATGCTAGGAAAATCTAATGGTGTTTGAGGTGACGTCCAAAAGGTTTATCCAGGGCCAAAGCAACCGGATGAAATCATCTGAAAAAGAACCCTTTGGAGTCTTTCCCTCACCCTAAACAAGGGGCTTTTCACAGATGGCATGGGATTTAGCTCAAGTAATCCCTAAAATTCGAAGAAGAGAATGTGAGGTGGGCTGGGCTGGAAGGCTGGGAAACAATATCCCTCTCCCAGCCTACCCTAAAAATGCAATTTAAAAAGGAGCTTTTTTTAGAACAGGATGTAGGACACAAACAGCTGAAATCTGGATTTTCTTCAGAAAAATGTGTTTTAATAAATAAGCATTTTTATAAGTCAGGAATGCACTCCATGAGGTAGGCTTATCACCCAGTGCACACACTTCCCTGTTATTTTGTGGCTTGTCATACTTAGTCGAAACTTTAAATAGTAGATGGTTTCCAAACCTTCCAAAGAACTAAACCACACATTAAGGCCCTACTTGAATCATGGGATGAGTTTCTAAAAATTGTGACTGAGTTGTGGACAAGCCATGGAAAATCACAGGAAAATAATTAGGGACCTTATTATTTGCAGTGTTTGCCATACTAAGGTCCATTATTACTTTTCCGCAATTTTTTGCTATCGGGCACCTGGACCTGAGAGTGAGAGCTCGGGGCTGAGAGTGGGAGCTCCTGCTGTGGACAACTCCAGACTGAGAGCAAGGGCTCTCACTGTAGGCAGCTCCGGGGCGGCAGGGGCTCCCACTGGCAAAAATTGTGGTGAAAGACTAATATTGCAGGATCCACAATTTCCGTAATATCATGAATTAAGTAGGGTCTTGCACATTATTTTAAAAATCAGATTAGGAGTCAGTTGGCTGGGGGTAAAAGTTAAAGGGATTTTTTAGTTATTCTCAGGATAAGTATCTGACTCAAGGTTAGATTATTTACCTCTCTTGGACTGCTAAGGCTATGACGTATATGCATGTTCTAATGTCCTCATCAACCACCATTCAGATGTCAGGTTGATTGATGGATCATATGGCTTTTAATGGCCAATCAAATCTTCCGAATGTAACCTTTGTCTTCCCATCTCCCCTCTTTTCTCTCTCTCGCCTCCCTTTTTCTTACAATAGATTGTAAGCTCTTTGGGCCAGAGAACATGTTTTTTGCTTACTCTGTGACATGCCTTGCACAGTTATGAGTGTTGTCAGACATATAAATGATAAAAAAAAAACTTTTAAACAAGATGAATCATAAAGTGATAGTTCTGTTAGAGCGTAATTTTTAAGAATCTTGAGAAAATTGGTCGAGATCCTCATCTCGTGTAATGAGGGGTACCAAGTGGAGTGATCGCTATCAGCACATGGACCCCCTTCTTTGTCTCTGTGGGTGCACCCCCTTAGGTGTCCGGCCTCATCATAGGTGCCGGAACTAGGTGTGGTGGGGATGCTGTAGCACCTCCTGTCTTGAAGTGGTTTCTATTATATGCAGGCTTTACAGTTTGATTCAATGGCTCTCAGCACCCCTAGTAAAAATTGTTCCAGCACGCCTCATGCCTTTTCCTCTCTTGGGGTGGAATTCTGCAGTTCTCCCACTCTTAGATTGGACCCTGGGCTACAATTTCCTTTGTGTCAACAGTGCTTACCCAGCAGGTCGGACTCAGTTTGGGCACTTGCAGTTCTTCCCTTCAGAAATCTGTGACCAGGAGTGTGCACAGTGACAGAAAACCTTCTTAAACCTTTATTTTAACAGTATGAACAAAGCATGTAGAGAGTAAAGGATTTTACCACAACAAATAATCTGCATCCATGTCTGTCTTACCTGAAGGCTTACCCACCCCTTCTGGCAAGCTAGGCACGTCCAACTCTTCAGACATCCCCAGTGGGATACTTGTGAGTCACCCCTGAAGTGTTCTCTCCTTTTTAAACTGCTAAAGTTCTTCTGAGTTCCCAGGCTTTGACTGGAAGGAGGTAAAAGCTAAGAGTCTGGGCATTGTCCCTAAACAACCCTCGAGTGTTTACTGAGAGCTGGCTTGGAATCCATTCTGTTCCCTTCCTGCTGTTTCCCTTACAGCCTGCTGTTAAACTAATCCAATATATTAATACAATAAACATTCCAATAACCAGGTCAGCATACACTATTCATAAATTACTATAGAGCAACTGCATTTCCAACACCACAGAGGTGTTTCACATCCATTGAGGATCAGGCTCTAATCATGATTATCTCTGAATTTACGAACAAGGTTCTACATGTATGCATCATAAAAATTAAACATATAATATTTAATGTTCTTTACTCTGTGCTAACTGATGTTCTTTATATCAGCATTCCTAAAGAAGATCTAGTGGTTAAAGTGCCATTCTGGGACTTGGGACTGCAGGGTTCAGTTTTATGCTCCACCACAGACTTCCTGAGTGACCTTGGGCTGATCATTTAGTCTCCCTGTGCCTCAGTTTCCCAGCTATAGTATGAGAATAATGATTCTTTGCTTCATAAGGATGTTGTAAGATTAAATGAACTGAGTACTTTGAGGTGCTGACACTATGACAATGGGGGCCATAAAAGTACCTGAAACAGATAGAAAAGGTAGGCAATAGAAATTATTGATATCTGGGGCAATGGTTACAGGATTGGTAGGTAGGAAGTCCTGAGTTCTAATCCTGGTTTAGCCACTGACTTCACAGTGTGGTCTTGGGGAAGTCACTTTACCTTTCTGTCTCAATTTCCCCATCTGGTGATAACAGTACTTTGTGGTGGTGGTCAGTTAATGCCTCTACAGTGCTTTGAATATATACAACCCTATAAAAATGCCTGGTATTATTAAAAGTCCTGAACCGGGCAACATCCCTCTTACATTCTAGTGAAAATGAATATTTTTCTTCGGTGTCTGAGCACTTCTCTTCGAGAAACAGTATTTAGGCCTATCTTGCAAGATGCTGAGTACCTCCTGGTGTTGGGTGCCCTCAACTCCTGGGTACACGACCTTTCCAGGACGGTGCTCAGCACAGTGCTGACTCAGGCCTGACTTTAGTTCCTCAGAGAGAAGTGCTCGTTCACAGAATAAGTGGGCATTTTAAAAGAAAAGCCCTTTTCTGGGGAGGTAAGAAGGATATTATTGCCTTGAGTGGGCAAAAGTCATTGCCATTAAGCTGCTGAAATTGTTATGCTGCGCATAATTTTGAGATAAATCAGCAGCATCTTGGATGGGAAGAGCCAGTGCAATGAACTTTATCATTATTATTATTATTTTACGTTACAAACCCATTGAAAAATGTCATAAAATGTGACTCATCACATCTGCATGAAGTTATGAAAAAAGTAAGCCTTGTTAACCTGCTGTTTGAAAACCAGAACACTTTTATCAGTTCATATAATTGCTAACCCCTTATTCACTGTTCAACACTGAAGGGTTCTTTGCCTTCTAAGATCCCACTAATTGCTGACAGATTTGATTTCTCTGTGACAGCAGGAGTCCTGTTTCTGGCCTTTACATCAAGTAATTGCTTTATTTTTCTCCCTCTGCTCTGAAAAACGGAATTCCCTTCTCCCCTGCTTGAACCTCTGTAATGACTTCTTTCTATGTTATTAAATCCTTGCCATTTAAATCACATTTAGAGATGTTTTGAATAACTGATTCCAATTACTAAGGCTCTTACTAAGAAGCAGCTGAAAACGCAAGTCATTACTTGCCCATAGACAAGCAGCTACACCTTGCAGCGAAGTCTCTGGTGGACTGTATTATATTTCTACTCAGTAAGGTGCAATTTATACTCCCAGGAGGCTGGTATTCAACAAATATATAGCGGCTGGAGTTCTTATAACCCATCACTGGTGCAAAATAGATATTAGATTTTATATTTATTTTATAAATAGCACTATTCCTTAAAGAAACCATCCTGCCTTTCCTGTAGTGACTGGGGTAAGTCTGCTTAGAACAACAGCAGAGATGAGCAGTTGACCGCTGAATGACCCATGTAAGGTTACTATTCAAAGATCTAATAAAAAAACATGGCAGGATAAAACAAAACACGACTATAGGTTGTACATTCTTTCCATGAAGCATTATCAACTCTGTCGTTCTTAATATATTTTCTTATACGGGTCACAATTCTTCAGGTTCTGTTATGGCATTTCAAACAATAACATTTTATTTCAGTTATTAATCAAACCTGTAATCATTCTCATCTTTAAAAAAAAAAGTGGTTAGGTGATGATTATCTGACAAATTACTACAGAGACCAAACATACAGCCTTCCTGATACTATCAGCTGGGGTCCATTAAGAACAATATAAAATGACTTCCCAATGGTTTATGAAATGCAGTACACCACATAAAGTGTGAAACGTAGGACTGAGCATTAAAAGGTTTATGTGCAATTGCGTGTACACATGCGCCTAAATGTTGTGCTTTCACAATGACCATTGTTACACATGCAAATCAAATAATTGTGCATGAAGATGACCTGAATTGATTATTGGTATGAGGAGGTGCCTAATTCAAAACCAGAATACTAGTAGTTGTGAATGCACATTAGTTGTGCACCTAACTTTGTTTTCATAATCAGACCCTAAGATTATGCATTTTATTTGGAACAAAATCCCCTCTCAATCTCCAATGATTTTCTTAACACACCTTTATGATGTTTTGTAAATATAATACATTAACTGTTTAATATTTTTATCATTCATTTTGGAAAAGATTCTTATTACAATAAAAGGTATTTTAGTGGCTGTAATTATAAATATGTTATGCTTTTCTTCATATCCTATTATAGGTGTGTGGCTATACCTCTAGGTATATATCAGTATCTGTACTTCTATATACACACATTTTTCTCTCTCTTTCATAATTAAGGCTTCTTCTTACTCTCACTGAAATCAATGAGCATTTTCCCATTGGCTTCAATGGAAAAAGGAATGAGCTTAGAATCTGTTTAAACAGTTCTCACTACTGATGCCTCATTGTTGACATCTCACACATATAAAATCAGAGCTAATGAGCACATTGGGGCAGGCTGGTTTTTGACGGTCTACAAAGCTAAGCTTCCTTACATTTATAATTTAAATAAGCTATCAAATTCTGAATGATGAAGGTGGAGGAGGTTGTCTAGATCCTTGGCTGTAATATTGTTAAGCTATTTAAAACATTCTGTTTCAAATAAGGTTAACTGTGTAAAAATGAGAGAATGTATAACTTACTCAACACAGTAAAAAAACCAAGGAAAATAACAGTTGACTGTCAACCTGTGTCATGAACACACACTGATATGCCTTGGCATGTTGTATGTAATCTTAGATTGCTCAGTAGTCTGTGATTTCTTGATCATGGGCCAAATGAAGTAATGTACCTAGACTCACCTGCAAATGTCTGATATCCTGGTGGACTATTCTAAAGGGGTTTAGTTGTGCTGCAGTATTTTGGAAGATCTGATACTGCCCTTGAATATGCATATGAAGTAGCTGATTTTAGAGAATGGCACCAGGCCAAAACTTTCAAACTTGGGTACATAAAGTTAGCCATTTAGAACCAGGTTTTTAAAGGTCTTTAGGTATCTAAAGATGCAGATAGAGGCTGCTGAGATTTTCAGAAGCCCCTAGATGTCTAATCTCCATTGATTTCAATGGGAGCTAGGTGCCTAGGAACATTTGAAAATCTCACTAGACATCTGTCATAATTTTTAGGCAAATAATGACCTTTAAAAATCAGGCCTTAAATCCATATTCAGGGCCCAATCCTCCCCACATTGATGACAATGGGAATTTTGCTATGGATTTTAATGGGACCATGACTGAGGCCTCAAGAAAATTGTAAGAGTCTGGTTTGGGGGTGTGGAAACATACAATAATCATTCACTAATAGTGTTGTTTCTATTTTCTCTCATTTAATTCCAGAAAATTCAAAAGATAAAAGTGTTTTACCATTTTTACAGTTTTTTTCCCACTAACTTGCAGTAAACAAGAGAGAAACCAATCCATGTTTGTTTGTTTCTTTTTCTCCTTTAGCAGCCACAGCTTAAACCACCAAACAGCAGGGCAGCTTTGAAGCAGACTGAACTCATATTGAGTTCTCTGGAACTTATTCTGTGGGGACATGGTTAAGACACTCACGACAGATGGCACTTTTCAGTCTGTGATGCATGCATTTCATTGTGTGTTGTATTTGTTTCTGTGTGTGACGGACAGTTTTCTGCATGTAATATGGATTTCATCATGTAATACAGGGGTGGCCAACCTTAGCCTGAGAAACAGCCAGAATTTACCAATGGACATTGCCAAAGAGCCTCAGTAATACGTCAGCGGCCCCCCATCAGCTCCCTCACCCTGCTCCCAGCACCTCCCACCCCGCTGATCAGCACTTCCCCCTCCTTCCCTACACCTCCTGATCAGCTGTTTCATGGTATGCAAGAGGCTCTGAGAGGGGAAAGGGGAGGAGTGAGGGCATGGCAGGCTGAGGGGAGGAGGCAGGAAGGGGTGGAGTGGGGGCAGGCCTGTTGCAGAGCCAGGGGTTGAGCAGTGAGCACCCCCCTGGCACGTTGGAAAGTTGGTGCCTGTAGCTCCAGCCCCGGAGTTGGTGCCTATACAAGGGGCCACATATTAACTTCTGCAGAGTTGCATGTGGCTATGGAGCTACAGGTTGGCCACCTCTGATGTAATATGTAAGTTTCATTGTGATATGTGAATCTCATTATGTGATGTATACATTGCTGAATAAGAGGTACCAAGGGGCTATCCTACTGAGCTTGCTTTCCCTCTGTCTCATTAATACTCTCCACTCTGATTTGCCAGGAGCATCTCTAGAGGTGAAAGAGAAGGGCAGATACAATGATCATTTCAGGCCAAATTTTGCCCAGACTTCCACTTACCTGTGCAATCCTACAGGGTTTACCTGATATATAAATGAGAGTGTGATTTGTCCCCAAATCCTTGGCCTCTCTATGTCCCTTTCTAGTCTCTCTGAATGCATCCTTTCAGCCATTAGGCTTGGTATCTTTACTTGTCCTGGGGTGGAATTCTGTAATTCCGTCACTCTTAGACTGGGCCCTGGGCTACCACATCCTGTGTATTAACTATTTTTACCCAGAAGTCCAACTGGATTTGGCACCTGCAGTTCTTCTGGAAAGTGTGTGATCAAGAAGTGTACAGTGACCAGGCAGTCTGTTTGAAACCAAAGTATTGTTTATTTTTCACAGTAGGAACAAAGCATGAGAGAAAGGGTTTTAAGAAACCAAATAGTCTACAGGCTTGTGTATCTTACCTACACCTTACTATCCTCGATGATAACCAAGGCAGGCCTAACTTCTTCAGACGGACCAGCAGGTCCCTCTGTCATAGCATGGTTCCTCCTTGAACAGCTTCCCAACAACTGGCTCCTGTCTGGAAAGAAAGACTTGTATAACTGCAGTAATCTGTTGGACCTTTTTATGTTCCCAGGATTTTGCCTTTCTGGACCAAACCAGTCTGGAGATCTCAACTGGAGGTCGAGTCAGACTCCTCCAAACCAGTGGATCTGCCATTATCCTGTAACAACCCCCAAGTGTTAGTCATTATCTTGGCTATTCTTCTCCCCTTCTTGCTTAATTTTACTCACTGCCCACTATTAAATTAAACCAACCTATTCATATGGTAAACATGTATCATAGCTTCCTACTCAGATTTAAACCTTAGCGTTCATAAACTGAGAAGCTAGCATGAAACCTCCAAGCTTAATTGCCAGCTTGGATCTGATATCGCTGCCACCAGCCAAAAATTCCAGTGTTTTGGCTCACTCTGGTCTCCCCAAAACCTTTCCTGGGGGGATCCCAAGACTCAGAGGCCCTGAGTCTCACACCAAAGGGAAAACAAGCTCCTCCCCTTGTCTCCTCTTTATCTCATCCCCAGCTCCCCCTCCCTGGGTTATCCTGGGCGATACTGTACTTAAACTCCTTGAATGCAAAACAGAGAGGGCAATTTACTTCCCCTCCTTTCTCCCCTGAGGCTGCACAGATTCACCCTCCGTAAATCTAACACAAAGAGAATTTCCCTTCCCTTCATTCCTTAGCCTACCCAGAGAAAACTCAAACAGGTCTTAAAAAGAAAGCTTTATATAAAAAGAAAGAAAAACACATAAACATGATCTCTTCATCAAGGTGACAATACACAGGGCTATTGCTTATAAGAAAATATATGAATAAACAGCTTATTCAAAAAGAAATACAATTTAACATTCCAGCAAACTACACACATGTAAATACAAAAAACAATAAAAGCCTATTGTTTCTACTTTGATCACAACCTGGAACTGAAGATTAGAAGCTTGAAGATAGAAAGATCCCTCTCATAGCTGAGAGACAGACAAAAGACACAGACACAAACATTCCCTCCCTGAGCTTTGAAAAATCCAGTTTCCTGATTGGTCCTCTGGTCAGGTGTGTGGTTCCCGTTGTTAACCCTTTACAGGTAAAAAAAACATTAACCCTTAGCTATCTGTTTATGACAACATGTCAATAACCAGGTCATCAAACAGCTCCAGGTCCATCACAACTTTGGATCTCTCCTGACTTACATCAACCCATGCAATCCTACTGGGTTTGCCTGGTATGTACATCAGGGCAGAATTTAAATGGCAACAATTTTTGCCAAGATTGATGGTAAATCCGTGGGAGTTAGGCACGTAGGCACTTTTGAAAATCCAACTAAGGTGCCTATCTGCACCTTTAGGTGGCTAGCCCTGTGTGACTCTCCCAGGGTCACACAAGAAATCTGACAGAGCAGGGAACTGAACCCAGAGTCGTAGGCTAGCTCCCTGAACAACCTTTCCTTCCATAGTTATGGACCAATGAAGAGCTGTCAGAGGGTGAAAACATATGGTTGTAGCTAATGTGAACCACAGTAAAAACAGTGACTATGAGGCTCTGAAACCCATAATCACTCGCCTGAACCACCAATCGTCCCATTCATCTTTAAAACCGTTGCTCCATCACCAAGAAGTTTTATGGAGGAAAAGAAACCTACAAGCATTGTTACAGTGAGACTTACAAAGTGCTTCACAGTTTGTTTCTCTGAGCATTGCACTTTGTGCCCTTCTGCTCCAAAACCAGCAGAGGACAGCCAAGTTAGGAAATCGCTAGAATGATGCCAACATCCTTAATACAATTGAGGCACAAAATAAATTGTGTTCCATTTTCCGGGCCTGGTCTCTGCGTGAGAGTGAATTTGTTTAAAAAACTTAGGCAAAAATTTATTCAGTCATTTGGGCATATAGGGACCAGAGAAAGTTATAATTTCATAAAGAAATGAGAGGCCTGTGGGTGTTAGTATGAAAACTGGTTTTGATTTGACCAAGCTGTCAGCCTTGTAGTACCATGTGTTCATGGTACATTTCTAACTACAGTAGAGTTAACATGGTAAAAAGCATAGCTAAAGAATGCCACACATGTAATTCTACCTGGACTCAATAACAAAGTGGGCACTATGAATGAGGCAAGGGTGGCTCTGGAGCCTTTGCCTCACTTCCTGCATGCATTGTACAGTGGTCAGTGAATGAAGAAAGGGAGGATAGTCCAATGGTTAGAGCTTGTGCTTGGCCTGTGAGTACCCTAGATTCAATTCCTGATCTGCTACAAACTTCTTATGCAATCCTTGGCAAGTCACTTAGTTTCTCAGTCCCTCCTCTGTACAATGGGGATAATAGCATTTCTTTACTTTACAGGGATGTAGAGAGGATTAATATATGAAAGATTATAAGGCACTTGGATACTACAGTGTTAGTTGTCCATATACGTCTCTAAGATAGAAACAGGGCTCTGTGTGAGCCTTTGCATCTTGTAGGGCAAGCAGAGCTACAAGGCTATATTGCATCTTATTTGCCTTTAGCATGTATATTATATTCTGCTTTGAAAATAGTATGTGGTCATGCACAAGGGTCAGAGTTAAGGTTGAATGTGCAACCTTAGTATTGCCATTGCTTGGCTTTTGAGTGCTTAACTTGCAACCTCAACTGTCTCAGTTCTGTTTGCACATTTTATTAAATCACATTTGCAGATGTCTTTAATGACATCTGAGCTTTATTTACGATTGAAATAGGTCATCTCATTAACAGAATCCATTGTCCTTTACTACTGTTATGTCATTCTCATGGAAAAAAAGGAATGAATGTACAAGCATTTGATGGCTTAGCTGGTAGCTAGTGTGCTATTACTCTGGAAACCTTCATTCATGCTCTACTTTGGTATGCCAGCGCTGGCAAATAGGGTACCAGATCTCACAATATTATCAGCACCGTCTCGATATTAGGTGCTTTGTCTCATATTCACAACTATACCCTCCCCTCGCTGAAAAAAAAGTCCCAATTTTTCATACTAGCTATCTGGTCACCCAACTAGAGGAAGATGGGAGCATCAATGATGTAATAGTTGTTATCTCAAGGGGGGAGAGGTGATATGTTGTGCAATACTGAAAAATACCTTCTATTGTTAGTGGGATCATACTTCAGGAGGAACGTAAATTCTATAATGGGGACAGGTGCAAAAATCCAGCATCCCAGACAGGGAACAGAAAAATAAAATGCTCTGTTCTCACTAGTCACCTGTTATTATTTCACTCCCTTTCAGTTTGCCAGATGTGGCCCGGGAAGCTAATTTTTTAAATTAAGCTCAACTTCTTTGGTGGCATCTCTAGTTTACAAAGATATTGTTGTAAATTTTGCTTTGGCAGATTCAGAAGTGTCAGTTATAGATATGGTGTTGGGGGAAGATTCTCAAGTGCTCAGAAAAGAACCCACCATTTGGGCTGGTTTTTCAAAAGTGCCCAGTTGCCACTGGTTGCTAATGTGACACTTCTGACCGGATGTTCCAAAACAATTCAACCACCTATGTGCTCAGCATTTCTAAAAAGCAGGCCACTTATTTTGATGCTTGAATAGGAATGAAGCTCTTTGGGAAATCTGGCCAGCAATTGATAGGCAAAATACCTTACAGAAGGCTTTCTTGCAGAAGCAGCAGAGATTAAAGATGAAATGAAAATGGTCATTACTTCTTGAACCATTGATTTTTATCAGGTGTGTTTTATATGCTGGCTACTACAGTCATGTAAACTTGATATCACCCATTATGGCACAAATAGTTTTCTGTATAGCTAGCCATGTTGCACTAATCCCATACCACTAAGCCCCATTAATGTCGATTGACGTTAAACGGTTTCACTGCTTTCCTGCTCGAAACAGCAGTTAATGTCCATTATTGCATGTGGTATAGGCAAGTATTCACATTTTCAATTAAGTGCTTTGTGGACTTGTTATTCTACGCTTGCGTTTACTTGTCTAGAAAGATTCAGGCACCCAGGTGAAATAGCGATGTGGAGCAATGAGGTGGACATACAGGAACAAAGATTTTATTTTTAAAACATTTTAATGAAGACAAATTTGTCTGCTTTGGGCATGGGTTTTTGTTTGTTTGTTTGTTTTGTTTGGGGTTTTGCTTTTGTTACATAATAAGGCAGGTCCTATCACTGACTGGAAAAACTCATTTAATAGAAAAAATATTCTGGGAAACTGATTATAGTGATTTCCCATCAATGGGAAAAATATGCCCTTGAATGATAGAGAAGGGGATTTATTGTGAGAGCGGCCAAGGACCTCATGGTCCATAGAGCCAGGGAGGAGCAGAAGGATGAGTACATTGATTATAATAATAATTTGCACTTACATAGGGTCTTTTGTCTGAAGATCTCAAATCATTACATAAAGTTGGGTGAGCATTATTTCTTCCCCTTTCTAGATCTAGGAAATGGAAGCGCAGCAAGCAGGTAAGGGCTACATTTGTGCTAGGGGAAGCTCAGCCCAGTACAGGAACCCGGCAGCATGTTGCTGCACCAGGTGCCACAGGCCTAGAGCAAGGATGGATAGTGTGCCTCTTGGTAATCCACAGCCTACCTGTTTGGAGCTATCCCGTGCTCTGAGCTTTGCCCATGAGCATCTGTTAGTGCACAATGAATAGATACTGACCTTTTCAAGATACCAGTATGTATTGCTGTTAAGAGGCATATATTCGGTTCCCACATTCCCAGCTCTTCCGTACATACACACATGCCCACAATAACCCCTATGTTCTTCCTAGTGGTAAGGCCAGAATCTGGCTCCACATAGCTTATATCAAGCAACACAATGAAACATTGGAAGAGCTGAAATGAGAGCCCCTGTTTCCCACCTCCCAGGCTCTTCCTGCTAACTTGCAATAAAATTTCATTTCAGGCCAGATTGACATTAATTTCCACATCTGTCTGAGCAGTCATAGTGCCTTTTGAGAATTGTAATACTTTGTCCCTCATTCTCCCATTCGCCCGTATGGGTCCTGACTACACAAGCAAGAAGCCTGCCAAACAATCAGAGGGGACACTGGACGATCGAGATGCTAAAGGAGCACTCAAGAAAGAGAAGGCCATTGCAGAGAAACTAAATGAATTCTTTGCACTGGTCTTCACTGCAGAGGATGTGAGGAAGAGTCCCACACCTAAGCCCTTCTTTTTAGGTCACAAATCTGAGGAACTGGCCCAGATTAAGATGTCACTAGAGGAAGATTTGGAAGAAATTGATAAATTAAACAGTAATAAGTCACCAGAACCAGATAGTATTCACCCAAGAATTATAAAGGGACTCAAATGTGAAATTGCAAAACTACTAACTGTGGTTTATAACCTATCACTTAAATCAGCTTCTGTAGCAGATGACTGGAGGATAGTTAATGTGAAGGGCCTTACCAAATTCACGATCCATTTTGGTCAATTTCACGGTCACAGAATTTTAAAAATAGTAAATTTCATTATTTCAGCTATTTGAATTAGAAATATCACAGTGTTGTAATTGTAAGGGTTCCTGACTCAAAAAGGAGTTGTGTGTGTGTGGCTGGGGGGGAGCTTGGAAGGTTATTGTGGGGGGGTTGCAGTACTGCTACCCTTATTTCTGCCCTGCTGCTGGCGGTGGCACTGCCTTCAGAGCAGGGCAGCTGGAGAGTGGCGGCTGCTGGCTGGGCACCCAGCTCTGAGGGCAAAGCCGCCATCAGCAGCAGTGCAGAAGTTAGGGTGGTATGACATGGTATCACCACCCTTACTTCTGTGCTGCTGCTGGAAGGAGGCCGCCTTCAGTCCTGGGCACCTGGCCAAGAGCTGCCACTCTCCGGCCACCCAGCTCTGAAGGCAGTGCAGAAGTAAGGGTGGCAATACACCCCCCACCCCAGAATAACCTTGCAAACCCTCTCCCACAACTTCCTTTTGGGTCAGGATGCCCAATTTGAGAAACACTGGTCTCACCTATGAAATCTGTATAGTATAGGGTAAAAGTACACAAAAGACCAGATATCATGGGAGGAGACCAGGTTTCATGGTCTGTGAGATGTTTTTCATGGCTGTGAATTTGGTAGGGCCTTACTAATGTGACACCAATTTTTTTAAAAGGCTCCAGAGACAATCCTGGCAATTACAGGCTGGTAAACCTAATTTCAGTACCAGGCAAATAGGTTGAAACTATACTAAAGAATAGAATTATCAGATACATAGATGAACATGATTTGTTGGGGAAGAGTTAACATTGCTTTTGTGAAGTGAAATCATGCCTCACCAATCTATTAGAATTCTTTGAGGGATCAACAAACACATGGACAAGGATAATCCAGTGGATATAGTGTACTTGGACTTTCAGAAAGCCTTTGACAAGGTCCCTCACCAAAGGCTCTTAAGCAAACTGAGCAGCTATGGGATAAGAGGGAAGATCCTCTCATGGATTAATAACTGATTAAAAGACAGGAAACAAAAGGTTTCTGTTTTCAGAATGGAGAGAGGTAAATAGTGGTGTCCCACAGGGATCTGTACTGGCACCAGTGCTGTTCTACATGTTCATAAATGATCTTGAAAACAGGGGTATACAGTGAGATGGCAGAGTTTGCAGATGATACAAAATTAGTTGAGATAGTTACATCCAAAGCAGACTGTGAAGAGTTACAAAGGGATTTCACACAATGTCAGATGAAATTCAGTGTTGATAAATACAAAGTCATTCATAATAGGAAACGTAATCCCAACAATACATACAAAATGATAGAGACTAAATTAGCTATTACCACAGATCTTGGAGTCATTGTGGATAGTTCTCTGAAAACATCCACTCAATGTACAGTAGTGATCAGAAAAGCTAACACAATGTTAGGAATCTTTAGGAAAGGAATAGATAATAAGATAGTAAATACCATAATGCCACTAGATAAATCCATGATGTCCCCACATTTTGAATATAGCACGTAGTTCTGGTCACCTCATCTCAAAAAGATAGGTTAGAAATGGAAAAGGTACAGAGAAAGGCAACCAAATTGATTAAAGAACAGCTTCCATATGAGAAGAGATTAAAAAGACTAGGACTATTTATCTCCGAAAAGAGATGCCTAAGGATGTGATAGAGGTCTATAAAATCATGAATGATGTGGAGAAAGTGAATAAGGAAATGTTGTTTACCCCCTTACATAACACAAAAATCAAAGGTCACCCAATTAAATTAATAGGCAGGAGGAACAAAAGGAAGTACTTCTTCACACAACGCACAGACAATCTGTGGAACTCAATTGCCAGAGGATGTTGTGAAAGCCAAAACTATAGCTGGATTTAAAAATAATAGATAAGTTCATGGAGAATAGGTATCAATGGCTATTAGCCAAGATGTTCAGGGATGCAACCCCATGCTCTGAGTGTTGCTAAGTCTATGACTGCCAGATGCTGGGACTAGATGACAGAGGATGGATCCACTTAGTAATTGCCCTGTTCTGTTCATTCCCTTTGAAGCATCTGGCATAGGCCACTGTTGGAAGACAGGATACTAAGCTAATTGGACCATTGGTCTGACCCAGCATGGCCATTCTTATCCCATGATATATTCTCTCTCTCTCTCTCTGTCACACACCCACGCACCCCCCCCCCGCAGTGCCTCATGATGTTGAAACATTTCCTTTCAGTCATGAATGTTGAAATGAAATATTTCTGAATCAACATTTTTTGGGAAGATTTCATTCCATATACAGTTTCAATATTTCAGTTTAATGGCCTGGTTTGGGATGAAAACAAAAGTCAAAATATCAGAATGTCCCATGAGACAGAAATTCATTTTTTTGATCAGCTCTATTTACTATTACTGTTTACTAGTAAATCTTTGCTAAGATAGGCATTTTAGAATTACTCAAAGTATGAATTCACAAATTTCAAACTATTAGACTAGTGGCTCTCAATCTTTCCAGACTATTATAATCTTTTCAGGAATCTGATTTGTCATGCGTACCCCCAAGTTTCACCTCACTTAAAAACTACTTGCTTACAAAATCAGAAATAAAAATACAAAAGTGTCACAGCCACATTATTACTGGAAAATTGCTTATATTCTAATTTTTACCATGTAATTATAAAATAAATCAACTGGAATATAAATATTGTACTTATGTTTCAGTGTATAATATACAGAGCAGTATAAAGTCATTGTCGGTATGAAATTTTAGTTTGTACTGACTTCGCTAGTGCAGTTTATGTAGCCTGTTGTAAAACTAGGCAAATATCTATATGAGTTGATGTAGCTTCTAGAAGACCTCTGAGTATCCCCAAGAGTACGTATACCCTGGCTGAGAACCATTGCTTTAAACAACAGGATCTGAAAGGAAATGAGGCCTGATTCTCCTCTGTCTTACACCAGTGTAAATTAAAAATCACTCCACTAAAGTCAATGGCCTCACATAGGTGTAAAATCACAGCAGGTGGGAGGAGAAACTAGACCATCAATTGGACTTGCCCTTATTTAAAGAAGACAAATGTCTGCTAAAAGCAATGGAACAAATGCAAATGTTGATCCATTGCTTTATGTGTAGATTGGATGTTTTTTTCCTTTTTGACATGGACAGCTTCAGCCTTGGTGCATGTGAGCAGAACTCCACAAAGTCAGTGGAAGTTGTGCTTGCTCACAGAAGGGCTGAGAACCGTATGTGCAGTATCCTTCTTTTCAGAAAGAAAGTCTCTCTTTGCTCTCAATTTCTTTTTTCTTCCCCATGGAAATTCCTAATTTAGTTTGGTACAAAATTAAACCAAGTGTTCATGTGGGAACTGAGAAGGCTAGAAAAAAATTCTATCCCCTCCTAAATTCAGGGGTCTGAAAAACTTTTGTTTAACAGCTTCTTCCCTGGTCACAGCATTTGCCACTTACTTGCGTATGCCAACTCTAAAGCAAACATTTTGGGGATGATATTTTCATCTTGAAAATAAGACTGAAGCTATATTATATAGATGAACACAGACATTGAAATAACTATTTTGATGTAAATTGTATGACTTAATAGGTACAAGTGAGGTGATAGATTAGACCAAAATACTTCATGTGAAAGTCAGGCAAGCAGTGTACAAAGGACACGCCATCGATGGGAGTTACAAGCGCTCAGGATCAGGTTCAAAACAAGCAATATATAAACATGGCTATAGTTAAGAGCAATTCAGTAGCAAAGTGCAATTTGGTTGCAAACAATGACACCGATGCCAGAGTCCTGTGCAAATGAAATGCTTTGAAGTCAGTGGAAGACTTTTCTAGGCAAGGACTGTACTACATAGGCCTGATTCTCACTGGCACCTGTTTTTCATTGAAGACAATGTGAAAAAGGCATAAAATAGGTGTAAATTATGTGGTTTAAAGCTGCCTTAGTGTAATAAGAATCAGACCAATAAGTATTTAAACAGAAAGGTTCATCTGCTCATTTACATGCTGCCAAGTGTAAATGGATGCAACAAATTAATGAGCAAATTAAATATCAGCACAAAAAGTACCAACAGTTTAATAAACCGTTTCACAAACATTGCAAGAAAGTTTCATGAGCCTCCCAATCATTTTGCTGCTTTCCGACAGTCTTTGCAAGCACTTACTTTTATCTTTCTGCCTTTCTGATTTAAGATATAGTGTGACTTAAAATCTCCTAACCAGCAACTAAATGTCAAAAGATGAAAAATCATTTTCCATCAAGCTCTGCTTTTCATAAAAATATATCAATTTAATAACTCAACCTAAACAAAAACAGAACGGTCATGTTAAAATACTGCCAAATTAATAAACTTTGACAGTCCCACATACTGAGATGAACAGGCAAATTTATTTCCTGAGAAATTAAATACATTTTCTCCCTGCATTCATTGAAATAAAAAAGCACACACATCTGTCCCAAATTTCTTTGAAGGAATAGAATGACTGTTACTAGGCGATATTGGGTCAATGCTTTTATGCTGGTTTACCTCAGATAAATTTACACTTTCACTATAACACTATCAAAATCCGAAATGTAATCAGTTCAAGTAGAATAGGATCAAATATTTTTGTTCATATTAACTCTTTGCTATCACGATCCAATATCTCTTGACAAATGTGGATGTAAAATGCATTAGTGTTTATGTATGCAGTACCAAAGGATTAAAAATTCGTTAGATCAATTACTTACCATACCTTTCCATGGAGATTTACAATCCTAGTATATTGTAGAAAGGTGACTCTATTACAAGAGTTATAGATATAAGTGCTATTTTTGAAAGATGAAATCCTGAATATTGGCAAACTCTCCCAACCTCACCATCCAAACTCTGCCGAAGGACCTAAAAGGATACTCTGTGGTATGAAAAATTACACAGCTATATTCCCAGTACAAGATATTTTTAGAGTAAGAAAAACAACATTCAACCAAACTACAATGGATTTCACAAGTGGCCAAATCCGGTGGTCCTTATATGGCCAAATTTTGCCCTGCCTCATCAGAGAGTAAGGGTCTTCAGGATTTGGCCCAAAGCAAACAAGGAACCCAGAGAAATGTTTCCATTCACATGAAAAAGAAATGCTTAACTGCAGTAGGGAACACCAAGCTTTAAGGAGCACTGTCCTTCTCCTCATGCTATTACAGAGCTCAGCCATTACATAAGAAGAAAAAAGGATAGATGTACTGATGCCCACATAAAGAAAGAAATCCTTGTTTGTGAACTCACCTTCTCTTTCCAAATGGAAGGAATTTAGTCGTGAGCCAATTCCTAAAATTCTCTGGTTCACTTTGCTCTGCGCTACTCAAATTGCACCAGGTGGATAGATTCTGTCCAGAAATACCCTGCAGGGAATTCCCCTTTTAGGGAGGAGCTCTCAGCTGGGGTAAATCTGGCAGAAGTGGTGTCATGTTCTTGCAGGATCTTATCCTTTCCCAACTGAGCCCCACACATCTGGCATAGAGGATGCATGAGGGGAGGGGCAAGGTGTGCCAGGTCGGAATGATTGTTGGTTAAGTATTTTAACATGTTCAGATTTATTTCTTTTCGCTTAAGGAGAGGACTTTGTGATGTGAGTGTTTAAAAATGTAAATTGTTTAATGAAAGTTTCAGAATCTGAAGGTCTACTCTACACTAGAAAATGTTTGGCTATAACTATACCAGCAAGCCCTCCTCGTGTAGACACAGTGCTTTTACTGGTATAACCTATACCAGGTCCCCGAATGAAATAATCTATACCAGCAAAAACACTTTTTTACTGCTCTAATTGCTCCTATGCTAGAGCTTTTGCTGCTATAAAAATTTCATAAAAAAATCAGACCATAACGGCCATTGCTATACCAACAAAAGTTTTAAGTGTCAATCAGACCTAAATTTGCTCTTACTAGAAAAGACTTTGTAGCAACCGCATTGAAGGTGGTTGTTTTTTATAACCAATGTCGTGTTTCTTAAACTTTCTAACAACATTAAAAGACTGGAAACACTCAAACTAGGATAATTATGAGTGAAAACAATGATAACATTAAATGTTCAGTGTCATGGCATCTAGCCCCAATCTGAACCTTAGAGTCCAAAAAAAATGGAGTACCAGCATGAATTCCTCTAAGCTTAATTACCAGCTTAGATCTGATAAGCTGCCACCAATCAGGGCTTGGAGTGCCTGATAAACTCTGGTCTCCCCAAAACCTTCCCTGGGGACCCCAAGACCCAAATTCCTTGAGTCTCACAACAAAGGGGAATAAACCATTTCCCTTCCGCCTCCTTTCTTCCTCCCAGATCTTTCCCGCCCTGGGTACACAGAGATCACTGTGCTTCAAACTCCTTGAATCACACACAGAGGATTCCACTCTACCCCTTCCTCTTCCCTCACCCAGAGGCAATACAGATATTCAAGCTCCGTGAATCTAAAACAAAGAGGAAATTTTTACCTCCTCCACCCCACAAGTCCCTGGGTAGTAACAGGACTCCAATACCTTAGAATTGGACAAGGGGTAAAAAATTAATTAGATCTTTAAAAAGAAGTTTTTAATAAAGACAGGAAGAGTTAAAAATAATCACTGTAAATTCAAGATGGAATATTACAGGGTCTTTCAGCTTATAGAAACTAAGAAAAGCCTCCTCCAGAAGAAATACAATTTAAATACTTCCAGCCAAATACACATTTAAACTTTTCCAGCCAGATACACATTTTGGCAAACATGAGAAAACCAGTTAAAAGACTAAACCGCATTTGCTAACTTTTGCACTTACTACTTGAATGAAATTAGAGGCCTGTATACCTCTGGTCACTCTCAGATCCCAGAGAGAACAAAGAACACCCAAACAAAGACTTCCCTCCACCGAGATTTGAAAGTATCTTGTCTCCTGATTGGTCCTCTGGTCAGGTGTTGCAGGTCACTGTTTGTTAACCCTTTACAGGTGAAAGAGACATTAACCCTTAGCTATATGTTTATGACATTCAGCTACAGGGAACTGCTTGAAAACAAGTGAATGGGGGGCAGGGTTTGACTGTGAAAAGTGCTGCAACATACAAATCAGAAAAACGTTTCCTTTCCTTATGAAAAACAGCTTTTAGACAAGGAAGATTATTCAGGTTAGGTCTGGAGGATGCTGTGAAAACCGGTTTGTACTGTAGCAGGCCAGGATCTTTAGGACCCCTAAGGCTATTCCTTTTGCTAATCATAACACTTTGCTCTTTACTAAACTGAACTATTCTATGTCATTGTCAATTCAGCAGCACCAAAGGTATCTTAGCCTGCCACAATGAAAGGAAGACTTCCTTTGAGAGATTCCCACAAGGAAGATTTAGTGGCCCTGAATACAATTGGCTGGGAAAAAGAACTTCTCTTCCAAAGAGTTGATAGGGCAGTGGCTTCAGACTCTGATGCAATGGCCAAGCAATTTCACAAATACAAAGATTCCCTTTTATTTTTTTAGAGAGAAATGAGCTGAATAAGGCTTGTAGGATCTTGTCCTTTACATATAGCACGTAGTAGAGCAAATAAGTATGAGATAGATATGTGAGGCGAGCCTTGTAATATTATAACTAAATGGCTATTAGATATAAAAATGTACCAGTTCACCCTTTAGATCAGCCTGATTTTTAGTTCACTTATGGTGCCTGCATACATTTGCTGTTAGGCAATTGATAGTTGTGTTCTGGAGTGACCTCTAAGCTGCTTCTTCACGTACAGACAACTAACAGAGGATGTACACCAAGAAGACTAAATGGCCACTGTACATGATATTTGGTTTGCCTAGTGTCACTTGGTCAAGCAATGGTTTATGGGGTTTTTTTTATCCTTTTATCTCCCATAGTTCTGTATTTCACCTTCACCATTTTTCATAATTCTTTGCAGACTGGTAGAACGCCTGCACCCCAGAGTTTTCAGATTATGTTTTGTGAAGATGGCAGTAGGGAGAGGGGAGCAATTACACAAACTAAGGTAGGGATTTCACTTGAATAGCATCCATTCCCAGCAACCATTTTACTGGATGCACCAAAACAACACCCTTATTTCACATACGACAAACAGGAAATTACTGCCCACAAGTGTGCAGTGTCTGGGCAGTCTTATATTAGGCAAGAGCAACAAGAGGAAAATGTAAACCATAAAACGACATATACAAGTGAGTTTGATTTCCCATTGCATTCAACAGCCAAGGAAAACTGACTAAAGGCAGATGCTCTGTGCCTTATCATGTAGGAGAAAGACAGTATATACAGCAGATGTTTGTTGTCACATAGAAACACTTCTAATTTGGGAGCCATAGTGAAAGATCAGTACACAAAATGTACATTTTCTGAGCCAAAATCTCTGTATTTCACCAGTTTAACCCCATTAATCTCACTGGGGTAGCAGAGGGTTCATTTGAAAGGAGAATTTGTCTTTATATCTCCTAGTAAGTCAACTCATAAATAAAAAATTACAATGATTTAGCACACTGATCGGCAACGTTTGGCATGCGGCTCGCCAGGATAAGCCCCCTGGCAGGCTGCGCCGGTTTGTTTACCTGCTGTGTCCACAGGTTTGGCCAATCGCGGATCCCACTGGCTGCGGTTCCTCATGGCAGGCCAATGGGGGCAGCAGGAAGTAGTGGCCAGTACATCCGTCAGCCTGTGCTGCTTCCCACAGCCCCCATTGACCTGAAGCGGCAAACCGCGGCCAATGAGAGCTGCGATCGGCCAAACCTTCAGAAGCAGCAAGTAAACAAACCCGCCCGGTCCACCAAGGGGCTTACTCTGGCGGGCCACATGCCAAACATTACCAATCCCTAATTTAGCAAATATCGGTCTGATTTTCAAAAATTCCCATAATGGCTAAATCAGTGTAAGCTGTCCATTCACTTCAACTGGAGTTTTGGGTGCTGAATACATCTGATAACCAAGCTCTATGAGACCGTCTTGACAATGTCTGTTAGCAGAGCCCTCTGGGCAACAAGAAGTCAGATCTAAGTGTACTTCCTTTAAGATGAAGTTTCTGCTTCAGCTGAGCTTGCTGTAACTGGTATCAATGTTCTCAAATAATCATGTTAATTTAAATCGGCATTTATGTCATAAGCATCTATCACCCTACATTAGGGTGACCAGACAGCAAGTGTGAAAAATTGGGACACAGGGTGGGGGGTAATAAGAGCCTATATAAGAAAAAGACCCCAAATCAGGACTGTCCCTATAAATTCGGGACATTTGGTCACCCTACTCTCCATTCCTTGATTGGGTAAGCAAGCATGACTTCTGGATAAGCAATAGGCAACAGAGTGTAACTGAAATCAAGAGTCTAGGCTCACTGAGGACAGAATAAAGCAGTTTATGAATCCTGAATCAGATTTATACTTGCAAGAGCCAATATGGGAAATGCCTTTAGAGATGTCGCTGTTAAAACCAACGTATCCAGCTCTGGTTTGGACAGATCCCTTAGTCACCCACACACTGGTCGTGAAATATTTCAGCATACAGATTATCCATAGACCATTGCTTCAAGCATTGTGAGAGCAATTATAATTTAAGAAACCAACTCTCTGGTTTCATAAGCCTACATGCTGAAATTTTCATACAGACAGAATGCACTCACATCACTAGGCAGCAGGGAGAAAAAAGCAGAATGGAATTCTCCACAAGAGTCTGTATGTTCCAGGTAGTTGTAGTGGTGAATCTTCAATATATTTATCAATTGTTGCCATGTAGTGAGTGAAAAATAATTTTAACACTGTGGATTACATTTTTCTCTGCCTCAAAAAAAAAAAAACACAGCAAAGAAAATGTAATAATTTTTGGCCCTTAAAGAAACAAATATAGAAAACACTATAATACAGAGCACATGATGGCTTGAGGGATTGGTAATAATAAATAATTATATAGTCCCATTTAGAAGGTAAACACTTAACAGACAAGATACATTGCCAAATCGAGAGGTAGGAATAGATTACTGTGGTGTCAAGCTCTATGTGGTTTTTTATTATTATTATTTTCTTTTAAATGGACTTTGATGCTAGCTTCTTGAGGGTGCTGCAGAAGTGTATGACTTCTAAAAAAAAAAAAGGACTCAATACATTTTCTGTAAATCTGCTCTAGCACCTTTTTACCAAATATTCTTAGTGCTTGACAGTAAAAGTGCAGGCGAGGTGGTCAAAGAGACAAAACACTATATAATATACACACGCAGTAGTACACAGTAATGATAGTACTGCAATTTGTGTAATTACAGTAAAGGTTGAAACAGCTATTGTTGTATAAATCAAGATTAAAAAAAGTATTTGCACATTATAGGCCTGATCCTACACCCATTCAAAACTCACATTGACTTCAGTGGTACAAGAAAGATCCACCGGTTAATCATAGAATCGTAAGAAGTGTAGGACTGGAAGGGACCTCAGTAAGTCATCTAGTCCAGTTCCCTGCATTCAAGGCAGGACTATGTAGTAAATAAACTATTCCTAATCTATTCTTAGAAATCTCCAAAGTTGGAGATTCCACAACCTTCCTAGGCAATTTGTTCAAGTGCTTAACTACCCTGAGAGTGAGAAAGTTTTTAGTAATGTCCATCCTAAACCTCCCTTGCTGCAATTTAAGCCCATTGCTTCTTGTCCTAGACTCAGAGGTTAAGGAGAACATATTTTTGCCCTCCTTCTTGTAATAAGCTTTTATCTTCTTGAAAACTCTGGCTGCATCCCAGTGTTGGGCCAAGTCACTGGCTCCAGCACTGCCTTGGGCCACCCACCCCGGCTCCTGGCAGGCCCAAGCTCCAGGCCACTGGCTGGAGCTGAGCCCTGGCTGGCTTCAGGGTAGCAGGGCGGGAGGACAAGGCCTCCCAGCAGAACATGGACAGAGCCAAGGCCTGGGTCAGGTCAGGCTTAGCATGTCCTGGCCTTTGATACCCACCACCCATGCCTACACCAAGCCACAAGCTGAGTGGCAGGCACATACCACTTTTAACTTATTTGTATTCATATCTTACAAATTAAAAAGCAATCATACAAAAGTGATTCATGGCCATCTAGCTATGCTCATAGTTGACCTATGTTAATGTGCAAGTTAATCCACGTTTTTATTGCTGTTTTCCTCATCTTCCTTCCTCGTCTCTGTTCTACTTGTTGTCACTCCCACGGTTGTGTTTTGTCTTAAATTAGACTATAAGTGATTCATGACAGAGTGCTTTTACCCTGAATTTGTATACTGCCTAGAACAATGCAGCCTCAGTTCTGATCAAGGGTCTCTATACATATCTATAATACCAATTATTAATAACAGTATTTGTCTTTATCCATCATGGAATCAAAGAAATACTACTGTTCAAAAGCAACTGGCATATGCTGTTGCAGGTAGCAAAATACTCGTGATACCTATGGCCCTTTTGGTGTTCTTTTTTAGCCACTAACTCACTTAATTTTGTGTAGTTTAGCACATTACAAGATTGTTCAAGAGTGCCATAAATGATGTCAGACACCATCAGAAACCACTTCAGAAAATCATTGCCTGTAGCCAGATCAAAAGGTGAACACCTGGAAACTAGCAGTGCTGGGAAAGCAGAATAAATCATTTTTTCTTCTTTCCCTTTCTCTTGGACGTTTGTTTCTTTTTGCCTTAAAGAATTTTAAAGGTTTATTTACAGCTTTCAAATGACCCCTAATCTATTTAGAAAAACACAGAGAGACAAATTCATTCTGGGCATAACTCCATTTGTTGATTCAAGTGAATTTGCACCAGAGCTTAGTCTGGCCTAGTGGTTTCCTCTATGGAGAAATACAAAGCATTTGAACATAATTGTGACTTGGCTTCTTGAATCCCATCGCAGACTGTCTTGTACCAGATTAAAGACAATTTCTCTTATTCTGGGAAGATTGTCCTTGTAACTGAAATTCACTAAGGCTACAGCTTTAAAGAGTTGTCTTATTCTATAGGTTTCTTTGCTTGAGGCTGATAATTTTCACAGAGCCTGGCAACAGTTAAAAGACACATTGCACATATAGTTTAGTGAAATCGGACACTGTAAAAAGCTCTGTACGTTGCTTATGCTGTCAGATATCAGCAGTGTAATTTAACAATCCATGAGGGGTCAACTTTAAGAAAGTAATATAAAATGTTATTTATTATAATATAATAAATGTTAGAGAATGGCCAGGAGCATTTTGTAACAAAGCACGTAGTACACAAGAAATATTAAAATGATGTCTGATAAAATATATTTTCATTTTATGGTTAGACTGTCTGTGCTTATGATTCATAGTCCTAATTATTTTTGTCAGTTGTATACAAATTTATTATCTTCTTCTTAGTAGCGATAGAGCTGGTGAGGAAATTTTTGATGAAATAGTTTTTTTGTTGGAAAATGACGATTAGTCAAACCCTAAACTTTTTGCAGGAACTTACCAGTTTTGATGAGACTTCCCTCAGGAAAGATGTCTCAGGTCAAGGATGGAATTTCTGGCCAAAACCAGAGAAAATGGGAGAGACTCTAGAGTAGCGCAGTGGTTATGGCACTCCTGAAAAAATGTAGGAGACCCAGGTTCAACTCCCTGATCTGAATCATGTAGAGTAGGGACTTAACATAGTCCATGCACTGAATAGCTTAGTCTAAAGGGGAAAAAAAACAGAATGGAGAGGGAAATAATAAACAAATAGACTAAGAAGGATGATTATAGGAACATGCCACGTTAGTTCCATTTCTTTTTCTTTCTTTAATTATTCATTTAGGGCTAGATTCTGTCACCCTTACGCTGTGTAGTACTTTAATCACCAGATAAACCCAATGAAATCAATAGGACTGTGGTACTACACTATAGTATTCAATGTGAGCACTGTACTATTCAATGTAAGTATAGTTATCAGAACCTGGCAGTTATCTTTTATTATGGGGAATGGGTGCAGGAAATGAGAACAACAGGAAGGGAAAAGTAAATAGGAACAAGGGTTTTCAAAGAAAAAGGAAGAGAGGGGAAGAGAGAAACTGAGGGGAAAGAGCAGCAGTGGCAGGGAATAATGGGTGATAGCAGGACTGGCGCTAGGGTTTTGAGCGCCCTAGGCGGACGGCAATTTCGCCATCCCACACGCTCGTCCTGCGGCTCCAGTGGAGCTGCCGCAGTGGTGCCTACGGAGGGTCCAGTGTGCCTGCGGGCGGTCCACCGGAGCCGCGCGAGCAGCCGACTGTCCACAGGCACGACTGCGGCAGCTCCATCCGAGCTGCGGACCAGTGGACCGCCCGCAGGCACCACTGCGGCAGCTCCATGGGAGCTGCCTGCCGCCCCCTCCGGCAGCACCCTGACCCAGGGGACACCCTGGGCTGCCGGCTCCCACCGGCAGCCCATCCTCCCTCTCTGTCCTAGCAGCAGGGCTGCTCAACCATTTAAAAAAAAAATTGGGGGTGCTTTTTGGTGCCCCCAAATCTCGGCGCCCTAGGCAACCGCCTAGTCTGCCTAAATGGTTGCACCGGCCCTGGGTGATAGTATAAGTGCAAGGGGAGGGAGGATTCAGCAAAGGGATTGTCAGGGGAGAGGCAAGAAGAGGTTGGGGCAAACAACTAATCAAGACACAGAAAATAATGTCTAGAGTTCAAATGGTAAAAATCTCTGCTGGCAACAGCCTGAGGGCTGTAATTGGGGGAAGAGGACCCCAGCTAGGTAGGCCTCTCCCTGCCCTGCTGGTGCCGCCCCTGGCCATTGTCAAGAAAGGCCTTGCTGCCCTCATGAGCTACCTCCACCCTTGAGAGGTTCTGACTTGACCATGGCTGAGGGAGCAGAAGAAAGAGATGCTTCAGATTTGCTCCCTTTAGAAGGGAGTATAAATGCATGTGTTTTACCAACCTTTCCTGTGGGATTAATGACATACACTGAGTTTAGTTAGAACCTGGACAGATGCCCAGAGAGATTTCACAGTCAGTAATGTTCTGCAGGAACCCAATTCCCGAGTGGGGGTTAAAAGAGGAAAACCTCACCCATAGAATCCAACCTAGGGCAGCAAGGAAATGAAGCACTACCCATATTTAGTGATGTTTTCTCTGTGTGTTCTGGGAATAGATCTCACAGATGGTGCTCCTCAGAGACAATCCTACATAATGTTCCGCAGAACTGGATTTGAGAAGGGGATATGGCGGGCAAAAGGCAAGAAGCTGGCTCCTTGAAAATTTCCCTGTGGATTCCAGGAAAAGTTCTTCCATCTCCTTTTACCTGAGCAGAAAATGGGTGAGCAGACATCACTGAACAGCTGAAAAGGTGGTAGAAAGATGATGGATGGATAGAGAGTACCAGAGCACCCTGTTAGGAGATCTCGCACATAAATGTGAGGTCTGGTGCGAATGCTTTGTAAGCTGGGGGAAAACTGGACCATACTGATAAAAGAGTGTGTTGTTTAAAGGAAGGCACAAGAGCCAGATGCTTGGGATCAAGGACAGGCATCCTCCCCATCACCAGCAAGGTTCCTCTTGTTTCTATCCTCTACCGAGGGCTGGTCTCTTCAGGTGGAAGTCTCTCCCATACTCTCCTACTAGGGGGTCATACTCACATCTGGAGAGTCTCATCCCTTTACTCCCTCCCCAAGCCCCAAAGGGGAGCTAGCAGTGGCTGCAAAGTGGCCTACGTGGGCATTGGAGTTGCGGCTAGGAGTACTGATTAGCAGTCCCAGTGGAGATCCTGTTAGCATCACAATAGTCCCAAGTAGCTAAAATCCTAACCATTCTTTTCTTGTGCAAGGGATGAGAGTGCAGAAAAGGGGTGCCCCATTAAGAGCAAGATACAGGAGCCTATCCCTCACCCTGAACAGCACACTAAGTCCTGCCCAGTTACCATTCAGTTACACGCTCAAAGATGTAAACTGGAAATACTAGCTCCTGCTGCCCTTAAAGAACTCGCCCTGGATGCCTGTTGCACAATTGCAACATAACATAATAATGAATATCCCTCCCTCCCAAATCTCCTGATGAGTACTCAAAGGAAGGACAATAACTCCACACACACACATGCCAATCTGTGGTGTAGGCAAATTGCTTCAGGATGCCAAAGACAAGAGCATAACAGGGAAGTTTAGAGAACAAGGAGTAATGGTCTCAAGTTGCAGTGGCGGAGGTTTAGGTTGGATATTAGGAAAAACTTTTCACTAAGAGAATGGTGAAGCACTGGAAAGGGTTACCTAGGGAGGTGGTGGAATCTCCTTCCTTAGATGTTTTTAAGGTCAGGCTTGACAAAACCCTGGCTGGGGTGATTTAGTTGGGGATTTGGTCCTGCTTTGAGCAGGGGGTTGGACTAGATGACCTCCTGAGGTCCCTTCCAACCCTGATATTCTATGATTCTATGAAGTTAAGAACATCCTGAAATCATTGCAACAATAAAATATGAACCAATGGAGATGGGAGAGTGAGTCACTTCCATTATCACAGTCCTGTCTCTAACCTAAATACTTCATGCCAGTGTGGGTTAGTGTGTAATGTCATGAGCACATAAGCAACCAATGATACTCAAGTGAACAAAGCTTCAACCCTAACAGAACACAAATTAGCTAATGGGCTGTGGAGGTCACTCCAAGTTCCACCTCTCCCCATACCCGGGGGATCACATGATAGCTGAGCGGGAAGAAGGTTCTTCTCTATACTTTTTGACCAAGGTCCCAGATATATCTATTGTATCCTCTACCTGTCCAGTCAAACCCTCCACAGCAATCAGGGTGAGCAACTGCTTCAGGCCCTTCTCTAATAATTACCTTATCCACTTCTATAAGTGACAGAATCCCTGTAAGGTGAAGTGTAGAAAAAAGAACACCAATGGAGATGAAGAGGGAACTATTTAATGACAGCATTTTAATAGTTTGAACACAGTTCATCTGAAATTGTGATAACTTGATGCGTTGTGTTATTGTTAATCAGTCGAAGCTGCAAAGTTCAAAAAGACAGAGTTTGTTTGAAACTGTGGTTCAAAAATATGTTTCCAGTTTGAATCTTTGAAAACAAATAGTTTGGAGCTTTGAGGAGGCTGTGGCTGCTAAAGACTTTTCTTTAGATATAAGGCACAATCTTGCTCCCAGTGAAGTCAATGGGAATTTTGCCATCAACTTCAGTAAGGTCAGATAGTTAATGAGCTTATATCAATTTACACTAGCTGAAAAGCTGCTCCAAAAGACCCATTATTTTTTGGTAGCAACAAATTTCTAGTTACAAATTTCAAGATCACAATATAATTTGTCATGTTTTTTCCCTTAAGTATAGTTCTTGCATAGATCTGGGTTATATATAAAAACTGTCTTTTTATTATAAAATATATTATGATGAACAGTATTGGTTCCTGGCTTCACAGGACTGCAAAATGAAACTGCATGGATCTATCCCCAAGATGAGCACTAATGAGACACCCTAAAACCCAATGAATGGCAGTAGATAAATATATAATACATATAGTAGTGCTTTTAATTGGAGGATCCCTGAAACCCAAAAATAAAAATAAAACTTCTAATGAAAAACCTTATTGTATAGCAATTGAAAATATTTTTGTTCACAGTGCTCCATTCAACTAGATTACAATCTAAAAGCAGCTATTCCAATGCATAAGACACCCATTATATACAAAACTACAGGGTTACAGATGCTCATATGACGATTAACTGCACATCATAGGGAGTTGCAGGCACATAAGGCCAGGTTGTCAAAGGTGCTTAAAGATGCAGATTGGGACCTAGTGGGATTTTCAAAAACGCTTGAGTGAATTAGGTGCCTAACTCCAATTGTAGGTGCCTAATTCACTTAAACACTTGAAAATCCCACTAGGGAATGTTTGAGTAGCCTATTTATGTATCATTTTCTCTGGAACAGAAGGAGGCTAGTACTCTTTCTCCAATCCACATGGGAAAAAAATGAAGGATCAATAGAAACTCCCCAAAGTGACAAGAGAGATGCTGAGGAAATCAAAAGAAAATGTGTGGGTTTCCACCAATTAACATTGGTTTCCTAGTTTCAGACTAAAAAAATTCTGTGGCTTTGTCTGAGGTTTGCTTTGTGTTTTTGGGTGCTAATGACACGCTGACTGAGGGGAGTTAGCCAATCAGTTGTATTTTCAGAGCTGCTATCCTGAACCTGGTCCTTTTAACAGGAATAATAACCATTAGGCCTTGTTAAAGGGCCTCATGTAGTCTACCTTTGACCTGAACTTGTTCTTCCGGCCCTCTTTTCTACCTTTAAAATACTTCATAGGTGAGAAAATTGGGGCTATTACACCATCTGACCACTAAACCCTGACATGTTCTAGCTTAGTTTGATTAGCTGAACTAATTCTGTGGGATTTATCAAGTTAGTTGATAAATCCCACAGAATATATGGGAACAAGTATCAAGTGTGGGTAATGAAGATAGGGCCAATTAGGAAACTTTAATCCCCTGCATATAATGAGATTAAGGATTTTTGTTTTAAGGGAATGTGCCTTCTCTAATTCGGTCCTTGGTTGTGGTAACTTTGTATGAAAAACAAAAATCTCCCTCCACATTCAAGACAACTGATGTTGTAGAATAACAGGAAGTGATAATAAAGATGGAGAGGCATAAAATAGAGTCTCCTGCTGAAGCTCCGAAGTCACTATCCAAAATTTTCTAAATACCAAGCTTTTGTTAAAGAGGCCTGCTCAATGCAGAAACACAAACTGCATCCATATAAATATATACTAAATTCCATTCATTTATTATATGCAAAAGCAGCAAAGAGTCCTCTGGCACCTTATAGACTAACAGATGTTTTGGAGCGTGAGCTTTCGTGGGTGAATGCCCACTTTGTCGGACCCACAAAAGCTGATGCTCCAAAACGTCTGTTAATCTGTAAGGTGCCACAGGATTCTTTGCGGCTTTTACAGATCCAGACTAACACGACTACCCCTCTGATACTTATTATATGCAGTAATTCTTCTTAAATTTCAGTCTGGTAGAAATATTTATAGCAAAAAGTGGCATTCAACTGAAGGCTGGCTTTGGTTTGTAAAATCTGCTGTTGAACATCTACTGTAAGTAAAATTTTTGACTATGAAATTCTGTTATTTAACAGGTTTCAGGGTAGCAGCTATGTTAGTCTGTATCCGCAAAAACAACAGGAGTACTTGTGGCACCTTAGAGACTAACAAATTTATTTCAGCATAAGCTTTCGTGAGCTACAGCTCACTTCTTCGGATGCACCCATAAGCTTTCGTGAGCTACAGTAAGCTGTAGTTCACGAAAGCTTATGCTGAAATAAATTTTTTAGTCTCTAAGGTGCTACAAGTACTCCTGTTCTTTTTGTTATTTAACAGTGACACATTTAAAGATTTTTTGAAAAGCAAACAGAATAAAAATATTACCGTGAGGCTTTTGTAGCTGTTTCTTTCCACACTGATTTCTTTTAAAATAACGAGGAGTCTGGTGGCACCTTAATTTGTTAGTCTTTAAAGTGCCACCAGACTCCTCATTGTTTTTGTGGATACAGACTAACACGACTACCCCTCTGATACTTGATTTCTTTTAAAAAACTTAGAAAAGGCCCAGTTATGCTAACCTTACAGTGATGAACATATATGGCTTTCTCTCCCACTGAATGAAGCCAATGGGAGTTTTTGCCATTGCCTTCAATAATCACAAGATCATTACCAGCAGCAGAGAATCCTGTGGCACCTTATAGACTAACAGACGTTTTGGAGCATGAGCTTTCGTGGGTGAATACCCACTTCATCAGATGAATGTAGTGGAAATTTCCAGGGGCAGGTATATATATGCTAGCAAGCAAGCTAGAGATAACGAGGTTAGTTCAATCAGGGAGGATGAGGAGGGCCGTTCTAGCAGTTGAGGTGTGAAAACCAAGGGAGAGAAACTGGTTCTTGTAGTTGGGCACCATTCCACACTCTTGTTCAAATCCCTGAACGATGGTGTCAAAATTGCAGATGAATTGAAGCTCAGTAAGTTTCTCTTTGAAGCTGGTCTGAAGTTTGCTGCTTAGGTGCTGCATAGTGTGGCCAGGGAGTTGAACGTGCTTTCTACAGGTTTTCGTAATTGCTCATTCAAATGTTAATATATGCCATCATATGCCAAGCAAATGCCCTCTGCTATGTTACATCGGCCAAACTGGACCAGTCTCTACGGAAAAAGGATAAATGGACACAAATCAGATAATTAGGAATGCAGTATACTAAAAAACCTGTAGGACAGCACTTCAACCTCCCATGGCCACACTTATAGAGACTTAGGTGCCATCCTGCAGCAAAAAACTTTCAGGACCAGACTTCAAAGAGTAAACTGCGAGCCAATTCATCGCAATTCGACACCATCAGCTCAGGTTGAACAAAGACTGTGAATGGCTTGCCAAAACTACAAGAACCAGTTTCTCCTCCCTTGGTTTTCACACCTCAACTGCTAGAACAGGGCCTCATCCTCCCTGATTGAACTAACCTCGTTATCTCTAGCTTGCTTGCTAGCATATATATACCTGCCCCTGGAAATTTCCACGGCATTCATCTGACGAAGTGGGTATTCACCCACGAAAGCTCATGCTCCAAAACGTCTGTTAGTCTATAAGGTGCCACGGGATTCTCTGCTGCTTTTACGGATTCAGACTAACATGGCTACCCTTCTGATACTTAAGATCATTTCCCACATGACTGGTCACACTACGTGTGTTCCAACATGACCAAAGGTTGCACTATCTGGCTTATAAGTCGTTGTTTCTGGTCTTAAAAATATTACACCAAACCATAACCTATTTTTCTTCTTTTTGACATTTTTATTGTGCAGATTAAAATGTCAAATAGTATCTCTTCTCTTTTGATGTAACGTAAATGGAATATCCCAAATATTTCTGTATCTGGGTCTGATTCAAAGCCCACTGAAGTCAGTGGGAGTTTTTGCATTGACTTAATTTGAGCAGTCCTCATAGCAATAACAATACTATTGATATTTCTTCTGCAAAAGTAGTGTCTGTCTAAAATTATAAAGCCTAAAAAAGTTTCCTACGTTTCCCCTATATTTACCATTATTTACAACATCTTTGTATGAACTGAACTTGCAATTCTTTCAGAGGTCCCAAGGTTACAAATGATAAATTGAATCTTAAGAGAAACATTTATGTGTTTGATAACTACAATAACAGCTTTATTCAATTAGACCTCTTAAAACATTTAATAAAACAGGTACCTGACACATAATTTGTATTTTTACATTTTTCTCTTTATAATAAATGTATTTTTCTAAGAGTATAAAGTGATAAATAATCTGAATACAGATTAATATTTCATAGTGTATTCAGTATGGCTAGCTTGCATGTATTATTACTGCATAATAAATAGATGTTTTCAATGTTTGCTCCTAGAGGTCTTTTGTTGAACTTAAGCATAAGTTATCTAAACAGTTGAAAAAAGATTTATAGTTATGAAGAGGCCTATATGTCAAGCAAAGTTTTATTATATGTTCCATAATAAATTAGCAATAAATGGATACAGGTGACTGTGGAATTTATGGCCTTTAATGTTTTAATGCTTCACTAAAGAAAAAACTATTATTAAGGTCCTAAAGGGTAATATAAGAATACCATCTACAAATTGTCAAATTAAATAGTTGTTCCTAAGTATTTGAGCTATGAAACGTTTTAGTTTGACCAACAGCAGGGGCAAACGGCAAAGAAATGTCTAGAGAACTAGACAGCCTCAGATCCTAGAATGTGCTAAACATGGCAGTGACCCTCCAACACTTACTCAGACAAGTAGTCCCCATTCAGGCTACTTCATTGGGACTGATGCCGCCACCATTACTCATTTGAATATTCCTTATTCAAATACTCAGTCTCACTAACAGCAACGGAGTTAACCGTGTCATCAAGTATTACTCACATGAGTAAAGACTGCAGAATTGAGCCCAATGTGAATAATATTGTAAGTAAGGTCTGAAAACATAAGAATTTCACACGTGGTGCCTGTCACCACAATTTACAATAAGGCCCTGCTTTGGTTTCTTTTTGTAGTTCCAATTTATGATGAAAACACTGCATTTTGTGCCCTGTGATTCATTGTGGCTTCCAAAAATAGTAGCTGAACAGCTTTGGGAAGTTGGATTTGTGGGTGTGAATTAGGCAGTTAGTTATCCAACTGTTAATATTGAACGTACCAGGAATGCAAAAGAAATGCAGGTGCAATTTTCATAGTGCCATACCCACAGCAAGCCCATTTTGAAAACGTAGGCTGTTGCTTCTGCAGTCTTAAAATCATTCTGATCTTTTTGAATGTTATCTAGTTTAATTAAGAGTTTATTTCATGAAACAAAATGTATGTGTATAGCATCTGTTCCTGTTTCCCCTTTAATCAGTATCAAAAGTCCCATTGGTTTCAAGGGTACTAGATTGCGCCACAGTCTGGTCAGGCCATGAACTTGGGGTGCTGAGTCCCCTCACATCTCATTGAATAGAGCTAATGTTAGCAGCAAGCGCAAATAAATTAGTATAGAGAAATGCCAGAAAGTTGAGTGTTAGGCCTCGCTTTGCTTGGCCAGCAAGAGCCTTTTTATTATCTCTATCTATGAGGCCAAAATAATGTGAAATCTAAATGTCTCACATTGTTCCTTGAACCCAAGAACTAAAACACTGGGATCAAAAACAGATCTCATTTTTTTCCTGCCCTAGTACTGCCTCCTCACTTGGCACTGAGAAATCCTTTGACATACATACTAATACTAGACTTTTCATCTACCCCTATAGTCTGATAACTTTCTTTCTATCAATGTCTCTTTAGATTCAGTGCTTAAATTGATTAAAAGCAAAACAAACAAAAACCAGATATGGAT
This sequence comes from Chelonoidis abingdonii, assembly GCF_003597395.2. Classification (NCBI taxonomy): domain Eukaryota; kingdom Metazoa; phylum Chordata; order Testudines; family Testudinidae; genus Chelonoidis; species Chelonoidis abingdonii. The sequence goes on from NC_133783.1 coordinate 50,716,118, forward strand.
GGGTCTAAGGGGAGTTATATTTGGGCATGGAAATCAGATCTGGTAATGAGGAGTTAAGATCCACACACAACTTGGCACTGCCTGCCTCCCCTCAACATGTCCATATATGGGAAACAGCCCATGCTGAAGATATAAGACAGACCCAATTGAGTACTCAAGAAAGACTAAGGCAAAATTACTTTTTAAGATTACATATATCCAAGTCATTAGCACTGTGTCTGCATGTTAACACATCAGCACAAAGGTGGTGTGGGGGAGCGAGGGGGGTAAAGGTGCTCTGACAACAATACCAGTATAGCAGTTCATCTATAAAAGGAAACACATGTTCTCCAACCTTGTGCCTAATAGGACCGGACATTAATTAAAAAATATCTTTTTTTTTGGAGTGTTGGGTCTTGGAGCTAACAACTCACTGCATTAGTCTATTTGATCTACTGCACTGATCTGCTCCAAGGGTCAGAGACCATGCCGTCCTCTGTTTGTACAGAGCCAAGCACACTGTCAGTGCTCAATTAATAATAATAATTGTAATTAATACTTATATCCATGAACTTGTTGTGACTAGGAGATAGATTGCACTTACAATGCTGTGCACTGACTATGGTGGGCTCACGCTTTCTCACACACATCTAAAACCTTTCTCGGTCCATCTCACTCCATGCATTTTAAAATAGCCCATAAATCTTTCCTTTCCAGACAGTGTATTTTTAAACGATAGTCGTTGGCTCCACATTTACTACTGTCTCTTCTCTTGCCTTTTTCTTCTTCATTTTTTTTATTGGCCCTCTCATTTGCTTTTATCTGATTGAATTATAAGAGGGTGATTTTAAATGATTTTTAATTGTATTTTAGTTTGTTGCTATGTCACACAGTGCTCTGAATATCTTGGCCAGCATCAGCAGTAAGGGATTGCAGTACTGATTTATCAGTGCAGTGATATTTTTGTGCCAAAAAGACTGACGTATAAACTCTCTCTTATTGGTCATGGTGTTTTTTCTTTGACCTGATGTTGGCCCCTATAGTCAAGCTAAGATAATGACGTTGTAGCTGGCACACAAAGCACCTACAATCACTATTTGCTTGTTGCATGATTTCTGGCACTCCATGTAGTCTCCTTAGGTTTTCCAGGCACACACTACAATAAATTCTGGCTTTTGGACAATCAGACCTACCTGACATTTGTGTGTTCCTTTCCAACTGCAGCGATTGTCAATAGCTGTGACCTGTGATTGTCAATAAGTATGATTAATGTAGTGGTAATGCTTCAATGCTATCATAGATAGGGTTTTTTTTCTGCAGATGAAATGGTCTTGTACTGTCATGCAGGCTTCTCATCTAAATCTATAGCTGCTTGGCTCTACTATAGAAAGGTTTAACTATTAACAGACACCATGCCAAGCTAATTGATGGCCATAAGTGTAGTCAGTAGTGGAGCCCATGTATATACATCAAGTTGGGTGCTGAATGAATTACTACCAGCTGATAACAATGAGACAGCTGTCTGTTCTGAGCTTCCCAGCAATGGGTAAAAGGATATGGCCTCCCACTGTTAAACCAACTCTAAACTGGAGGAGCTTTCAAAAATAAAAAATAGCTTTTGCAGCTGTACAAGGCAAATTCTTGGCTTGAATAAGAGTCACTAATAACAGGCCATAGTGAAAGGACTGATTATAATGAAGGTCTTTCCCTCCACTCTTTCTGGCTCCTTATGCCAATAAACCAAACCAAGACACAGTCTTTCTGAAATTCAAGTGAATTGCTTAGCAAAGCATGGCTACTTGTAGGCAGGATTTGGATGGGGGCTAACTACTGATGGGTTTTCTACACTTAAAAAGTTTGCCGCTGTATCTGGCCTAACTAAAGTGGCAAAACACTCTTAGCATGAATGCAGTTATACTCGAATAAACATGCTTATGCCAGTATCACTCATTCCAGTTCAGGAACCAACATAAACTGTACTGGTATAAGGTACCTTTATACTGATAAATATAACAATGTCTACTGTGAGGCTTTTACTGGCATAATGATGTCACTTAAAAATCATACCCTAACCAACCTAGTGAGTTGGTTTTCTAGTGTAGACGAGACCTCGGGCCAAGCCTTCTAAATGGCCGCCAAAGTTGCTTGGAACATATCAACAAAGTCCACTTCTCATTAGGTTTTCCTTAGCATGATTTTAGTTAACAACGTGATGGGTTGGATCACAGAAATCCCCCTGGGAACTACCACCTGATGTGCCAAGACTACCTCTGCTCCTGTTTTCCCTGCCAGCTCAGGACTCTGTCTTGCTGAGCCAGACACTCCCATCTGCTCCAGCGAAGACCGAGGGTCTGAATTACCTGAGCTGGCAGGGAAAACAGGAGCAGAAGTAGTCTTGGCACATCGGGTGACAGCTCCCAGGGGGGTTTCTGTGATCCAACCCGTCACAAACAGTTAATCTATTTTTTCCCCACAATTCCAGGATAATAGTTCATTAGCCCACTGGCCTTAAATGTTTCACAGTCTCTTTCCTTTCTGTGGGATACATACTGACGGTGTAAGAATGACTCTCTCTTTTCTTTAGCAATTTGATGAACACCTGTGATTTCATCTGGAATCTGTTTTCATACATATGTTGTGAATAGCTGACTTCTGGGGTGACTTTCTAGCCATCTATCACATGCGCTCATATGTTCTGTCAGGTTTGGGCAAGATAATTTATATTTTTTTGCCTTGGTCTATCATATTGCACTGTGAATATATTTACCACTGGTAATGGTGTTATTACAGGTAAGTGTTGCTGTGTGAAGCTCAGAGGAGGCACTGTTATTATCTATTAGATATAACCTCTGTGTCCCTAATGGCTCTCTGCCATGCTCCACTCATGCAGAGACTGGCCATGGATCTCCTTTGGGGGATTTCCTTCCTTGGGAGGGTATAGGGCCAACATAGCCAACTCCTACACCACCCTCCCTGAGGCCTCAGTACAGGAATGGTGAGTTGGAATGCGGCTGAGGAGTGGCTGAAGTATGATGCACTTTGGCAATCCACAGTTTGCAGATGGTTTCTTGGGAACCGTGTGCAGAGTGAAAGGTAGAAGGCGGAAGATCAGGCCTCCTTTGTACCCAGCATAAACTGGACACAGCAGAGAACCTGGCCTTTTTTTATGGACATCGAGATTCCTCAAAAGCCTAACATAATTGAATACAGATCAAGGATTAATGGCAACCCTAAATGTTTTTTTTTCTCTTTCCCCATTGCCTTTTTTAATTCTACTCAAAATAAAATAGGGTGCATATAGCTAAATGTCTGGTGCTAAATCCTGATGTTCTTACACTATTTTATATAATCCGTATTCAATACGGATTATATATGGGAGTTTGTGTGACTTCAGCAAATGCAAGGTGGGCCCCCTAACATTTAGGTAGAGAACTCAGAGATACTTTGAGGAGGTCAGTTCACAAGAGTGCTCCAGCTTCCTATTACAGGGCAGGTAAAACAATTACTGTGCAAAGAAAGTTAATACGTATCCAACTATTTCATTAAATAAAAAGTTACAAAGATAGATAGATAGATAGATAGATGTTAAGGGCAGACTTGCTTGCCCTGGCTAACTCTTGTTTACTTTCCACATTTGCTTAGTATAATATTGTATCAGCACAAATAGATAAAACTTCATTTCAGAAGCTAAATGAGGCTCTTCATTATAACTACTTGGTTCTAAAACATACTAATGTGTTAAGTTTCTGGCTGCCATACCTTTTTATATGGTTAAAATGTGTTGAATGCCGTATTCTATATTATATACCTATGACTCTTAAGATTTCCCATATATAGGCATATTTCAATGGCATCTATGGTAGTACTTAAATGAGTGTAAAGAAATAAAAGTGTATGGGTTTCAGATGCTTCTGAGCTTAAAAGCCACCCACTTGATAATGAGCTCCAATTTTGTGCATTTGGGGGTTTTAAAACATGTTTAAATGATCAAGAGCACTTCATGCCTCTAGACACGTTTAAAATCTCTTTCATAAAGATTCTTTCTACATACTGATACTGTGCATTGGGGGTGGGGGCCTGAACCAAAACCCAGATTCAAACACTCTGAATTGGACTTGTGGATCTGGATCAGTATCAGAATTTTGCAGCTGGGTTTCATCCCTACTGTGTAAAGAGTTGCCAACTTTTGCACTATTTGGGTGATTATTGTGATTTTGCAGTATTAAAATGGGCCTCTCGAGAAGTTTCTGACAGCTCAGGATTTGAGCTATAACTGATGCTGTACTTCTGACTGCAGCCGCCAGAGGTTGCTGCTGAGAGACTGAACTGCAGGCTTTGGGCTGCACTTCCAAATGCCGCCAGCAGAACGGCTGTAGAGTTTGCTGTGTCCTGCGGAGTGAATCTTTGCTTCCAGTTTGAGGTGCACATGCTGAACATGTGAGCAGCAACCCCGCTGGCAAGTGGAGAATCAAGGAGGCAGCAGGAATAGCTGTCACTTATCATCTCCTTCTATCCAGGGTTAAACAGGGGTGAGAAAATCAAAGTTGAGTGGAAAAGGGGTTCCAGGAGTGTGTGCCTCCTAGAACCAATCTTAAGGACTCATACCCAGCCCTACTAGAAGAATCAGGGATGAGGGCAAGAGGTATTTGAGGGGAAGGGAAAGGGAGCTGGCAGGGTTATCCAGGGGGTGAGGGCAACAGAACTGGGCAGCAGCAGCGAGTAGAATTTTACACCAAACTTGTGTGCCTCTTCCCTCTTTCCCAGGCCTTTGATTTACTGAACACTTTACCAGGTGCAGTATTGTCTCATGTAACTAATATTTCTTATGTAATTTTTATTACAGCCCATATTAAGTGCAGAGGGCTATTTCTCTCATTCCTCATTTTTTTTAATCTGCTTGCTCCCAGCCCAGAGGGACTCAGGAAGAAGGAAGTATATGCTGATTAAGTTCTCTCACTTTTAAAGAGACAAGCACATTCTTGTGTTTATATATTTGTTGGAAGTTTAAGATCATAGGGTCAAAATTCAAAATTATTTTTATACTCAAAATAAAAACAAATAGGTAACATTCTATACAAAACCATTTTAAACCACTCATAAAAAGTTTATCTTAAAATTGAATAACCAAGTCTAGTTCAGATTTGAAGCTGAAACTCCACCTTTAACCCTGCCGTGCTGTACATAGATGTAGCTTCTCATATGGCTCCATTTCAGCCCCCAGCACACCAGGACTGAGGGAGTGAAAATATGGATTAAAATCGCCTTTTCCCCTCCCCTTCCCAGGTGCTGTGCTGATTGCAGCTCAGCCAGATATGGGCATCTGGTTCTTTTTTATTTATACGAAGTTATAGCAAAAATATATGAGTTTGCCCTCAATTTTTGACTGAAGTAATATACATGTAGATTTCTAACATTTACACAGATTTTGCTTTTTGGTGTTGTTAGGGCAACCTAGTTCCTTGTAAAAAATGTAACTACACGTGTTTCATAAAACTTATGAAAAAAAACATTTTGATACTTACATTTTTCTAGCACAATTAAACTCTGAAATAGCCATCTCTGGTTCTTCACTCCCACAAATGGATCAAATTACATTTTACTGGGTAATGAAGTGCCATATAATACCCTGCCCTTTCTGTTCTCTGTCTTGTCTCTTGCAAAGTATCAGATGTATGTATTTGCTGTTCAGTCTTGGGTACCTGTATTTGACATGTACAATACGCTATCCCTCTTTGGAGCCTGTACAGGTTCAATAAAATTCAGTTGTCTTTTTCCATTCCTGGTGGCCTGTTTTCATTACCAAAACAACAACAATCATAATTAATAAATTAATAATATGCAATTTATTTTAAAAAACAGAAAAATATATTTTTTACATATTTTATAAATGTATAAGCAACTTGAAAATCTAGAGAAGAGAGTTGTTTCAATTGCCAGTTATGCACAAAAATGAACAAAATGTTGATACAGTCGTGATGTTTTCTTGACTCTCGCTTCCCTCTGTAGTATTCTTCTAGTCAGTGCACCGAAAGTAGACACATCACATTTTGATGTGGTTAGACTCGTTTCAAGGTGTGAAATTGGTACGAGCCAACAACAAAGGAAAATATTTCTTTGAATATTGTGTTTTCATACCACTTGAAACAATATTACTCTTTGGCCAATGGCCAAAACAAAACCCAGTGAGAAATATTTTATAGTGCATGACTATAATAATAATAATAATAAAAAATAATCCTGGACTAACAATGGATTAAACTAATAGAACATCATTTATATTAGATCACAAGGAGGAATATCAAAAATAGAGGCAATATTTTTGAAACAGCAACCAGCAGTGAAATTTTTATTTCTAATATAAACCAGACAGTCCAAAATAATTTGTGGTTTATTTAATTCTTACTGTTCATTTTGTGTTCTTTTGAGTAAGCTAAAGTAAGACACCCACATAACAACACCAGCTGTTTTCAGTTTTGATTTTGGATCTCTAGTGAGCTGAAAACTGTAGACTGCATATCTGCAGGGAGGGAGGGAAATAATCTTTGTAAACAGAAACAAAGTTTTGTATGAGGAGGTGAATGGGGGGGGGGGGAGGGAACAACCCTAGAAATATATTATAATAAATTACTTTTTTGCCATTATCTCATTATATTTGTGCAAACATCAATTGCTTGTGAGCCCTGAAAAAGAATGTCTCCTTGCCTTTAATATGCTCTGCAATGTGCACCCATACAAAATCATTACTGTAACAAAACCAGCTGTGTGTAATAGAAAGCAAATGATTTACAATGTTACTATAAGAAACTACTTTATTTCACATTATCATAAAAAGAACAGAACTGAAAATTTGCATGACAAACACAAGAATCCAGGAAATTCCAAATCTAATTCATTTGGGGGTTTTAATAGGTATTAACTTAAGAAGGTGAATTGTTAAGTACTAAAGAATATTTCCAGAGAGTTTAGTGGCAATATTGGAAATCCTATTTGGTGAAATGCTTACTAGTCCAGTAGAAGAAGGAAATGTCTAAGCCTAAAACAGTTTGGAATCACTGATGAATCTCCAGAGGAGTATTTATTTTTAATTCACATGGACACATCCTAGGTCATCCATAGGCCAGATCCTGCAGTCCAGCTGAAGTCAGTGGGAGATTTGCCTGCATAAAGACTGCTGGATTAGTCCCTATGTGGAATGTAAGAATCTATAATCAACTTGCACAGCTAACATATTAAACTATTATGAGGTGGGGAAAAGACATAACCACTTTTAAACATATAATCTATGACTAGTCATGCTAAATAGGAGTATTACTCATGTGAATTATCTAACTGAATATAATGAGACTACTCATGTAAGTAAGGATACAGGATCAGGTTTCAGGCAAGTTTTCCAAAACCTGAAATACAACTTTAACTCATGTTTTTGGTGGCTCCGGGAAAGAAAATTGTTTTCTATAACAACTGAATGAGATAATGACTAGCTGTTAAAAAAATGTGGCAAGCATGATATGTAAAGCAAAATGTATTTGAACAAGTGAGGCTGAATAAGACCCGGACAGAACTCAAAAGAATGTGAAATGAAAGTCACTTTTACAGCTTTATTTTTGTTTATCAAAAGGCAGCAATAAATGTGTCTTGTAAAAAAACTGTAAAAGAAAAGCACCGCCACCACCGATTATTGTAAGTGCAATTACAGCGAATCTGGAATAAAGACCTTCATTTCCTAGTAGTTTATATTTCCCCAACCCCACAAACTAGCTTTCAATGGATTTTTAGATCCTATAGGATGCTAAAAGCTGCAGGTGGTGTTGGGAAAGTGGCATTTATGGAGCTCTGTTTCTTCCTTGATGGTAAATGAAGATGGAGGTTGAGCGAACACATAGCTCTTGCTGGCTAGTCCAAAGAGCCAAACCACAACCCACCTAAAGGAAGACCAGGCATTTTCCTATTCTGCCAGAATAAAAGTGTTGCCCTGGCATTCTGCAGGTGAGTGGGCTTAAAGAGACAAATTCACCCTGGTGTAGCTCCACTGAAGTCAATGGCATTCTGTCCAGGGATGAATTTGTGTGAGGGAAATGGGAATTCCTGGAATGAAACGACAGGTAATTTTTCAAACCTCTTTGCACTCATCAAGAAATGGAGAGTAGGGGGCAGATATGATCAGGGAGAACTCACATGTGAAGGCTGGAGTGTAGGGTGGGAGTCATCACATAAAAAGTTATTCTTGGTCTACTTGTTAGAACGTTTTATTGCACCGAATTTACATACATGGTTATTAAGTGGTTGAAAAAGAGGCCTGACAAATATTAAACTGCATGCCATTCTCTTTATGCTGCTGCCATACATATGTGACTTGACCATAAGCAGACTTAGACTCAGGATTTAACTGGAGCATAGCTTTTGAAAACCTCTCAAAACTTTTCAGTGCGGCTTCATGAACATTGCTATTGGAAACTGAATGTATGTATTTTATGAGGTTGGAGGATTTTTATCTATGCAACGGTAATGTAGAATTTTTGCATTTATTTTTAACTAGTGACATCTTTCAGTACTTTTTAATTATACTGAAAAAGAAAGAACAGGTTTCCAATACTCAATATTAAATTTCCTAAATATAAAGCAAAGATATGATGACCAGACTGCAAATTCTGGCACACCAGCCACAGCTGTATACAGGTTGGTGGGTCCATTACTGCAATACTGTGACCAGTTCTGGTGTCCACACTCAAGAAGGGATGTAGAAAAAAACTGGAAAAGGATCAAAAAAGAGCTACAAGACTGATTTCTGCTCTAGAAATCCTGCCTGACAGTGAGAGATTTAAGTAGCTCAGTATATTGGTTATTACAAGGAGGATGGAGCGCAAAAGGTTAGTAGAAGAAGGAGGGAGAACAATTGTTCTCCTTAATCTCTGAGGATAGGAAAAGAAGCAATGGACTTAAACTGTAGCAAAGGTAGTTTAGGCTGGATATTAGGAAAAACTTCCTAAATGTCAGGATGGTTAAGCACTGGAATAAATTGACTAGGCAGGTTGTGGAAACTCCATCACTGGAGATTTTTAAGAGCAACTTAGCCAAACACCTGTCAGGGATGGTCTGTATAATACTTAGTCCTGCCATGAGTCCAGGAGACCAGACTAGATGACCTCTTGAAGTCCCTTCCAGTTCTATAATTCTATTTAGTATATCAAATAAAAGTTAATAACTGACTTGATCATCATAGAATCATAGAATATCAGGGTTGGAAGGGACCTCAGGAGGTCATCTAGTCCAACCCCCTGCTCAAAGCAGGACCAATTCCTAACTAAATCATCCCAGCCCGGGCTTTGTCAAGCCAGGCCTTAAAGACCTCTAGGAGGAATTCCCTAATCTCCTGAGTAACCCTTCCAGGTCACCACCCTTCCTAGTGAAAAAGTTTTTCCTAAATATCCAACCTAAACCCCCCACTGCAGACTTGAGACCATATTACTATCCTTGCTTCTGTCTTACTTTACCAATTGAAAGCAGTCTAGAATCCATCCTTGTGAACCCTCTTACAGTAGTTTGAAAGCAGCTGTCAAATCCCCCTCATTCTCTTTCTTTCTGCGACCTTAAACGAATCCAGTTCCTCAGCCTCTTCTCATAAATCATGTGTTCCAGCCGCGCTAATCATTTTTGTTTCCTTGCTGACTTCCAAAATTTTTCCCATACCTTCTTGTAGTGTAAGGCCCAAAACTGGACAACGTATACTCGATTGAAGCTTGCCAACCTCAATAAGAGGGGAACATCACGTCCCTGTGACCATCTTGCTGGCGATGCCTGACTTATAGCCAGCAAAATTTCATGTTTAGCCTTCTGCACAAGGCAACACTGTTGACGCATCATTACAGCTTCTTGTCACGTAAAACCCCTGCATCCTTTTTGCAAAACTGCCTGGCCATTCGTCCTAGTTGTAGCAGTTGCATGGATTCTTCCGTATTTAGTGCAGACTCTGCACGTGTCCTGTTTAAACTCATCAGATTTCTTTTGACCCAATCCTCTAATTTGTCTAGGTCCCTCTGTATCCTATCCCTACCCTCCAGCGTATCAACCACTCCTCCCAGTTTTGTGTCATCTGCAAACTTGCTGAGGGTGCAGTCCATGCCATCCTCCAGATCATTAATGAAGATATTGGACAAAACTGGCCCCAGGACCGACCCTTGAGGCACTCCAATTGATACCAGCTGCCAACTAGACATGGAGCCATTGATCACTACCCGTTGAGCCCGACGATCTGTTAGATCTACATGAAGAGATTTCTGGTAGTAGGGGGCTCTTTAATCTAGCATACAAAGGCATAAAAACATCCAATGGCAGGAAGCTGAAGCTCAACAAATTCAGATTGCAGAAAAAATGCAAATTTTAAATAGTGAGGTTAATCATTGGAAAGCTTACCAAGGGATGTGGTGGATTCTACATCACTAGAAGTCTTTAAATTCTTTCTGAAATATATGGTCTAGTTTAACCAAAAAAGTTATAGGCTTGATGAAATTCTACAGCCTGTTTTATTCAGGAGGTCAGACTAGATGATGTAATGTGCCCTTCTGGCATTAAAATATATGAACTGCCACTTTCTTTTTCGCTTTAACAAGGATCAATCTTTAAAGATCCCGAAGAAATATATTATACTCCGAATATGCAATTGCCAGTAAATTGGTCTATGCTCTCACTATGCCTAAAGGAACCATATTTTCAAAGTCAAAACCTGGGACACATTTCTGGCAATATTTTTAGGTCATGGAATAGTCATACAAAAGGCAAAAGTATATTTTTTTTTTTTAAAAAGTGCTGGTATCGTCACTGCCAGTTTCTGAGTCAACAGTGATATGTGCATATTTCTTGGAGTGGAGAGTTTTTCCAGTAATTTAGTCTCACTTTAATTATGACATGCAATTGGGCCATTTAGTCTCTTCTCATATATATAAATGCAACGTTGCCAACCTCGTTTTAAGACTCACCGTGAAATAATAATGATCAGGCTTCATAACTATATCATAAACTTCAGTATGATCAGACCTCAGTATAACTGAGTGAAAAGAACTAATAATAACCCATAACCAAATATTCATTTCTTTCTCTCGTTCTTTGACAAGACACTGTCAGTCATAGTTTTACAAGTTAACTTCTCCTGAGTAACTCATTCTTTCAGAAAGTCCATGCTGTCTTTGATTATCTGCTGCATTATCATCCTTCAGATTAACTAGAGCACTCCTACCAATCTTGTGTAGAAATTATTTCAGAGAATTTCACCAACCTTGGTTATCCACTAATGATGTCGGACCAGATATACTCAGGTGTTTAGGTGACTAAAGATGCAGATAAGTGCCTATTGGGATTTATAAAAGCACCAAAGTGAGTTAGGCATCTAACTCCCATTGACTTTCAATTGGAGGGAGGTTAGGCAGCGAACCTTCTTAGTCACTTTTGAAAATTCCACTAGACATCTGTGAAGGAACTTGCCCTCACTCTGGGGGAGAAGAGACTACTTAGGTCTTCTGGGCCTGTTCAGCTCTAATGAGGAACACCTGCAGGGCTTGTTCTTGCCTGGAGGGGTGGGAGGGAGGAGGGCTGCTCCACTGCAGAGACTCCTTACAGCAAGGACAGGCCAGCCTAGAGGGAGACAGCAGCAGGCCTCACTGCTCCAGAAGTTGCATGGCCTAGCTACATCACAGTATGCCCCAGGAGGGGGGCTGGAGGTAAAGCCTATTAAAAGCCAACAAACCAGCTGGTAGACTCAGCCCAAAGGGCAGAATCCAGGAAGACTACCTGACAGCCAGGCCACCTTTGCCTTTCTTTGTTTTCATACAGTGTCCCCTCTCTCATAAGAGAAAGAGAGGGGAGAGGACCTTTCTTTAGTCTGTTTATTTTATTCAGAGAACCCCTTATGTGCTACGAACTGCGGGGGGGGGGGGGACACTGAAAGAGACTGGAAGTGGGGGCTGGAGGGGTCTTGAGGGAGTCATCTTCATCTTTAAGTGCCTAAATACCTTTGTAAATCAAGCCTGTCATCACTGTACATCTCAACAGAAATATCCTTATGTAGAGTGTAAAAATGAGAACAAGTCTTGCTCCTGATTCAGATCCACTGGTGCAATGTACAACCCTAATTGTAATTTCTACTTCTGTCTTCAGCATTCCTCAGTCTCTTCCAATATTTATAAATCTCAGGCTTGATGTTTGATAGGACTTCTCGGTAAAGTGGCTTGCCAACAGAAGATATACCTCTATATTTAATGAAATGTTGAACTGGGTCCTGCCTTGTGAGGCTTAAGTCATCTGCAGGCTGTTTCAGTGATGTGTTTGAGGACTGATTTTCTGGGTGGAGACTATCTAAAGTCAGCATTGAGAATTGTTTATGAATGACACTGCCAAAGATTATTTTAACATTAATATTTTGGAATTTCTTTTATTCAGCACCTCATTACCATCCCACTCAGCCCATGAATGGAACCAGTCTCTGGTGCCATTGCTGTTTCCCTGAACATACATCTCTCGGATATTTTGGCCCTGTCAGTCTCCTAGAAACTGAGGATCTAGTAAGATGGACCTTTGGAAGAAATCACAGTAGAAGATCCTGAAGATAGCTACAGGCCAACATGTAATACCTAATGCTGAATTACCCCATCTGCCATTGCCAGTTAAGATGCTCATGATGCTACAGCAGCATGTGGAAAAGAGAGAGAGAGAGAAAAAGAGATTGAGCTACATCAAGGAAATGAAGGAGAAACTGAACGAAGACAAAATATTGATGGTAACTTAAAATCACTTCTGAGATCTGGGTAATGTATTTTTTAAAATTCATTATAACTCACAAAAGATACATTCAGACAACTTCTTCACAGTAGAACAATAAACTGCATTGAAAAAGATATATGGCTAGTATCCCAGTGTTCTTCGCATACCAGTTTTGAATTACAGCTAGGAAGTTATATCCATTCATTGGCATTCCATAAAGTCAGGAATGTTGCTGCATGATGAGCCATCTACGTTCTTACACGGGCAGTTATTTCTGCTCCTTCTTTAGTGAGGCTATTTCTTGAGGAAAATTTTCTTAAGGATTAGAGTTTCCTCCATTTATCTTGCATCACTGGTACTCTTCAGCATATTTGTTTTGAACTTTTTCTGGCAAGCTTGGGTTTCAAAACATATCCTGATGTAGACAACTTTTATTTACATTAGTTCATTGCATTTTCACAATTAGATAGACATATACCTTTGTATATGTAAATGGTAATCACGGGAACGGTAGTGTGTCAAATAAACAGTAAATAATACAAATATACATTGAAAATTCGAAGATCCTGACTACAGTAGGAACATTTACCACTGTTGCAACACTAATGTAGCCCCACCTGTCTTAATGTAGATAAGTTGACGCCTGCCACCACTATTTTAACCACCTTGTCATATATCCCAGATTTAATAATCAGAGTGGTGAAAACAGCAGTTCAGAAAGTGGCCTATGTAGAACTGATAAATGAAATTGTTTTTAATTGTTCACTTTATTAATGTAACTTCTGTTCACCATTCACTACACTTGCCTGCATTGTAACTTCTGTTCACTGTTTGCCATATTGTAATTCAAACCCCATTTTAAAACACTCACTCCATTTTGTAAAAGCTTCCTCCAACCTTCATTTTTGCAAACCCTGCTGTAATCTTATTAGTTAGTTTAGATGTGTGAATGAGGCATGTATGGATGATAAAATCAACCTCCAGCCCCAGCCTGTCCTGATGAGGTGAAGTTCAACTACCAACGGCTGAAGACCTAGACAACACCGAAACAAAGTAAAAAGCATCCACCCTAAAAAGAAAAGGACAAAAGAACAACAGAAGGAAGATCAAAGCCAGGTTCAAGGCTGAAAGTCACGCCTGCAATTGACGGGTGATCAATCCAAACCCAAAGGCAGCGTGACACAGCAAGACCTATAGACTTTGAATCCAAACTAAAAGCCTGTAAAAAAGAAGGGTGAGATAAGAGACTTTGGGTAACATTCTGCTGCCAACATGGAGCCAGCCACCTGCTGATTAATTTAACAACAGCAGAATGAAGCAACTCCCATGAACTAACATAGGGAAAAATCCCTATAAAGCTGGACTCTGAAGACTGAGGATTTTGAGTCTATGGTTCTGCTGCCAGCCTCCAGGAGCATCAGGTGCACCTGACCCGGACTCGGCTCCACTCTTGTGTACAGGATACCTGGCCAGTATTCTGTCACAAGCAACTTTAGGCTGGTAACTATAATATCTACACAGAACTTGTATGAATGATTGTGTGAATGGATATATAGGAATAAGTAGCCAAACAACGTTGTTTGCTGTTATGGTATTTTAATAAATGTGACAAATGTCTTGTCCCCTTTAATAAGATCCTGCTAGTTTTTATTGGTATAACACCTATGTGCACCAGCACTTCACAAGTGGAGCTGAGCCAGCATTAGGAATGGTGGGAAACTTTTAGAAAATTTCCCTAATATTGACAGCAGCTAGGAGAGGAGGGAGAAGCATTAGGAGCAAATTAATATAGATAAAAATGTTATCCCAAATGATAGATCAATAAAAATAATCTAGAACAATTAATTGGTTTTGATTTTTATTTATTATAAGAGTTCCCCAAAAAATAAGTTGCTTAAAGCAGACCACATTGTTTTGTTTCTATAAGCAGCTAATTCTGTCTAACACAGTTCGAATGCTACACTGTGCCAATTTGACAGAATACAATTGGTGAATTTCCAGTATAGAAGAATGGTCTTTAAAACTGTAGATAATAATCAAAGACCTAATTCTGCTCTCAGTTACAAGAGGGGTAAATCTGACTTCGGTAGAGGTATCATAGAGTTCTGATGATGTAAATGACAGCAGAATTTGGCCCAGTAAAGTAACTGATTTATCTAAGGCCCTAAATATAATTTCATAATATAATCCCCAGATAATTCCAGTAATACACCTAAAGCTAATTTATATCCAGACTATGAGACTATATCCAGTACTGACTTACAGGATGCCTGTAACTCTAGCCAGTGCCAAAACAAATTTACAGAATTCCCATGGTCCTCACAATTCTTCCAACATTTGGTGCAGGGAAGAAGATACACAGCAGATTGTTTAGAATGACTGTCATGTATCTGTTGTATGACTTGGTATTAGATAATTCTTATCTGTGCTCATAAAGGGTTAGAATTTACAGTCAGCTGGCATTCCCTATTTGCATGCACAAGTTCTGTAGCCATTCTTCTCTCAATAACTTGTTCTTAACCAAATTGTCTCTGTTGAGAGAAGAATTTTAGGAACAGCTTGAGGTTTTTAAGAATAAGCAGTGTTCCAAAGGGAAGAGGGTTCTAGTAATGTTGGAGAATGGTAGCTTGAAGTGCACAAGCTTAACCTGCATAAATATTAGCCACAACATTTTGAGTTACGCATCCTTCTATTATCACATATTTATATTAAGAACTTTCTGTAGCCAAATTTAAAATTGCTTAGAGCAGTCATTCTCAACCAGAGGTTTGGGGCTGCCTGGGGGAGTTGCAAGTAGGTTTCAGGGAGTCTGCCAAGCATGGCTTGTGTTAAATTCACTGGGGCCCAGGGGAGAAAGCTGAAGCCCGGGGCCTCGAGCCCACCACCCATGGCTGAAGCCAAAGCCTGAGCAACTTAGCTTTGCAGTGCCTCCTATGGCATGGCGCTCTGGGCAATTGCCCTCCTTGCTACCCGCAATGCTGGCCCTGGCTTTTATATGCAGAAAAACCATTGTGGTATAGCTGAGCTATGGAGTTTTTATAGCATGGAGCAGGGAGAGCTCAGAAAGAAAAAGGTTTAGAACCCCTGGCTTAGATTTAAAATCTGCATGGATCCTTTCACTCAATTAATGAAATCTTCTTTCAAAATACCAATTTAGTTTTATTTCTCCCCGCTCCTGGGCTTTATAACAGATCTACAACATATGATGAATAGTTGGAATATTACTTACCATCTAGAGCAGGTAGAAAGAGGAGGGATATTGAGTCTAACAGCGACATAATGCCATCTTCCATATAACATGATATTTTTGTTGATGTAACCGTCGGGATAGGATTCTCTTTTGTCCTGCCCTGTTACTAGGTGTTGGGACCCTCCAGTCGATTCAGGTGAATTACTACTGAGTAATTAGAGGATATATAACACAGTGACCCACTGGTGAGTCACTACTCTGTCACAGCAACTCTTGTCAGTCCTGATGCTCACTCACTACACCTAACACACGGTAGTCATAATATAAACCCAAAAGGTGCCATGTAATATATCACTGGAAAATTAATCACTCACTGATCAAAAATATTCTTGCATGCTGTATGTGTGGGATATGTACAAAAAGTTATGGATATGTGCTACAATTATGTTCTTAAAATGTGTTTAGCAAGCAATGCACAAGCACAGTTTGCTTGTCTGACTAACCTAGTCTTCAGGCCGAGACAAGGAATATATTTACATAAAAGGTAAACAAAGCTATCAAGCTAACCAGGGCAACACCTCAAATATCACCAGCAAGGGAGGAACCAGCATGAAGTCTTCACCAGACTGAATGGGATCTCTTTGCAACAGGAGAAAAAGAACTTTGTCTAAGAATACATTTCAAAGGTT
The DNA here is from genome assembly GCF_003597395.2 of Chelonoidis abingdonii. Classification (NCBI taxonomy): domain Eukaryota; kingdom Metazoa; phylum Chordata; order Testudines; family Testudinidae; genus Chelonoidis; species Chelonoidis abingdonii. Next base: position 50,732,726 of record NC_133783.1, read on the forward strand.
TACTGGTCGATAAGACAAGGGATCTGAACTCCAAAGAATAAGCAATATTATTGTATTATAAAAGTGTATCAGCTAAGGTCTTTTATGAAAGCTAACACATACTGGTGAGTAATATAATTGTAAAATATATGTATTAACACTATGATGAATTATGAATACTCACTGATATGCTTTAAAGTCTGGCCAAACAGAGAAACAGGTTTTCTTCCAGACAGGATGGAAGGCAGCTATCAACCTGTCTCCAATGCAGTTAAGCAAGGTGTGACCAAAACAATGGAAACCCTAGTTACATACAAATCATCAGCGGGATGGGAAGTCCACAGGCAGGGAAGACCAGCATGAGATCACCCTGTGTCTGGTGATAAAACAGTGAGATTCAGACAATATAAAGAGGGAGCCATCATGGCATCCATCACTGGACAGTCACAAGGGGCCAGAGCTCTTGCAAGCTGAGGAAGATAGGTCCTTAAACAAAGGGGGTTGAATTCTCTGGGAACTGAATACAGATGAAAAACCTGCTTAGGAAGATGAAAGATATCACACCTTGTACTTCTGTCAAAGGTCCTTATACTTCTTTGAGTGTTCCAGGACAGGGCTGGACACTTCAGGGCAAACAGTTTTGGGGAAGTTTGGGACTGGGAGTGTGCTGGGGTCACTCTGCAAATAGTAACCAAGACTGGTGGAGTTAAGGGTGGGACTGTTGTGTTGTAGGCAGGCTGCTTGGGTCAGAGTGTTGAACCAGAGCTGCTTAGCACACAGACCCTCAGGGAACTACATGTTTGTCTGCCAGTTGTTGGTATTCAGGCTGTGAGATCCAGCAGCAGAGCATTAAAGATCCCAGGTTTCAGGGCAGGTGGTGACACAGTCTCTTACTGGTCTGGATTGAACCACAAAACGTCACAACAGATGCTCCTCATTACGTTGCTCTCTGAAGAGAAAGGAAGTGGGAGACAGAGTCAGGGAAGACCTAATGGAAAGAATCCTAGAAACTGCTGAATCATTAAAAAATGATGGAGAATATTTTATTGCTCTTATATAAATCCATGGTACGCCTACATCTTGAATACTGCGTACAGATGTGGTGTCCTCATCTCAAAAAAGAAATTCTGGCATTAGAAAAGATTCAGAGAAGAGGAACTAAAATGATTAGGGGGTTGGAATGGGTCCCATATGAAGAGAGATTAAAAAGGCTAGGACTTTTCAGCTTGGAAAAGAGGAGACTAAGGGGGGATATGACAGAGGTATATAAAATCATGAGTGGTGTTGAGAAAGTGAATAAGGAAAAGTTATTTACTTGTTCCCATAATATAAGAACTAGGAGCCACCAAATGAAATTAATGGGCAGCAGGTTTAAAGCAAATAAAAGGAAGTTCTTCTTCACACAGCACACAGTCAACCTGTGGAATGCCTTGCCTGAGGAGGTTGTGAAGGCTAGGACTATAACAGGGTTTAAAAGAGAACTAGATAAATTCTTGGAGGTTAAATCCTTTAATGGCTATTAGCCAGGATGGGTAAGGAATGGTGTCCCAAGCCTCTGTTTGTCAGAAGGTGGAGATGGATGGCAGGAGAGAGACCACTTGATCATTGCCTGTTAGCTTCACTCCCTCTGGGGCACCTGGGATTGGCCACTGTTGGCAGATAGGGTACTGGGCTGGATGGACCTTTGGTCTGACCCAGTATGGCTGTTCTTATGTTAAAGCCTGGGAAACAGACCTAGGAAGAGACCAAGATTTATGTATATTATTTTTTAATTGCTCTCTTGGTTAAGAAACCCAAACCTCAATAATAGTAACTTTTTGACTCTTTTTATTTAAAGGTGAGTAGTTTACAGTGAGCTACCGGTTTAACACATACCAAGACAATGGAGGTACAGTAGTTTCAGATATTTGCAAGTGCTAACACCCTCTGATATTTATTTGCATATCAGATATTGTAATGTGCAGTACAAAACTTATAAAAGGCTGGTAATAATAATGATTGGAGATATACCTATCTCCTAGAACTGGAAGGGACCTTGAAAGATCATCAAGTTCAACCCCCTGCCTTCACTAGCAGGACTAAATACTGATTTTTGCCCCAGATCCCTCAGTGGCCCCCTCAAGAATTGAACTCACAACCCTGGGTTTAGCAAGCTAATATGCCAGCTACTGAACTATCCCTTCCCCTGCTAAGCTATCCTACTAACAGAGTGAGGAGCTGAAATTTAAGATTTCTAGAGTCTATTCCTGACTAACATCAACTCTGTGACCCTGAATATAGAACAGTTCTCTCTCTTCCTAGGTTTACCCATCTGTAAAATGGGTACATTAACACCTAGGGCACTGAGTGTTGTGAAGCTGAATATTTAATTCTTGTGAAGCACTTTGAGAACATTGAAAGAAAGGTGCTACACAAGTTCAAAGTAGAACTTTGCAAGACATAATACAACATATGGGATTATTTCTAATGAGAATAATTTTGTTTTGGAGAATCATTACATTTTAAAAAATAATTTCACTGGAGAGAAACAGTGGTATTTTCTGAGACTGTCCTTAATGGAGTTGATAATTTCAGGATAATTTGTGACATAATGGTCTCTGAGATCTCTGGAAACTTATTACCAGCTTATAAAAGAATGAGTCATAAACCCCAGGAAAAATAGCTCCAGAGAAACTTCGCACTCAGACAATAATAAAAGTCTCTGATTTTTCCATAGTTCACTGGGTAACCAGATAGAGGATCATATTCTTCCAATAGTTTTATTCCTTTTTAAAAACAATTTTCAGGTTTGACCAAACACAAAAGTATGTCATATGTAGAGATGGATAACATTTTGGTCACCCTTACAAAATCTCTGTACTATCCACTCCAATCCAGTAAATCTGTTTGAAGGTCATAAACATTAGAAACTTTTTTAACATAAAAGGGAATGCAGATATTTAAGAAAAACAAAATAAATGACCTTTATGTACTCTAATGCAAATTCATCCCTGGTGTAACTCTTCAAGCTGGATTAAGTATGATTCTATGTTTACTGAATTTGCAATGCTATATTTAATATAAATATAACATATCTTTTGAGCTCTAAACACTCCAAAACCAATGACATCAGAAAGGGTGAAATGAAAATTTTGGTTTATGTCGTTAGAGTAAATGGATTTGGACAAAGAATAACATATAACAATCAGTGTGACTTTAAAAATGCTTAATTATTACAGAATAATAATGGCTAGCTGCACTGTGGAGAATGTGAATGTCTGTTGCTTATAAATATTGTATGGTCCTCGGTTTACCTGTGTGGTAAGATCCTCCCTGGCTGTATAGAGTTAATTAAAAGGAGGCTGAAAGGAAGAAATCACTGGGAAACAAAATAATGACCAAGACAAGGAAGTCTTGCCTGTAACTATGACAGTTATACTTTGTATACAGAATCTTAATTCTCATCTGAACCACCTTTCTCTGTTAATTCACTCTTCTACACGTGCTTGGCTCAAGAGATCAGTATTTATATAAACCTGTGGAATTCCCAAGAGTTGTGGCAGAATTCTGTCATTTTCAGTCATTTTAAATACCCTCTCTGCTCTCACCCAGTGAGCCAACAATACATTTAGTTCCACATCAGAGTTGACACTTTGGCTGCCACTGTAAAAGAAAACACTCTCCCTTTACACTTGGCTGCTTTGAGACCATTCCATTCTTCTTTTTCATTTCCGATTGCATATAGAATAGTACTTACCGAAGAGGATCAACATATTTGTCTGTACTTGCAGAGGTAAACGAATAAATTGCAGCAAATAATTTATTTGATGAACGTATTTCTTTATGCTGGTTGCAAATTGAAAATAGTTTGCTATTTTTGCATTATTTGGAATTATTTGCTAGATAATTTTGGTGAATAATTTTTGCACAGCAGATCACTGGTACCTATTTGTTTTAAACTTTGGATAATTGGGTGGTCCTGGTTAGTTCTGAGGGGACACATAGGTTACATGGTATAATTTTGTTCCTGATTGGATGACCAGCTCTTTTAGTATCTGTTGCAAATACTCAAACTGGAAATTCTGTTTCTGTTGTGAATATGTGTGGAAGATATAATCAAGGTGTTCAACAAGATCCCAAAGAATCTCCCCCCCCCACCACCCCAGTCAGCCAACTTACTGCAAAACAGCATTGCCATAGTAGTCCTCCAACCTTAACCTATCGTCTCCCCTACACATTACCTACCATCATCAACATACTTGCTGACTCCCCTTGACCATTCATCCCTTCATGTTCCTTACAGCCTCCCACCCCCACTCCAGTGTTTGTCATATCTAAAGGATGATCATTGGGGATACCAAAGGGGATATAGGAGAGACAAAAGAAGGAGTGTGTGTGTGGAAGAGCTGTTCATCTTGAACAGCCAATGTGCAGTCTTAATTCTGACCACAGATATAATACACTTTAGCAAATAGATATGCAGATTTAATATTTGTAATTCCCAAACAAAAATCAATACCAAATTTATCACATTAACATGAATTATACATTTATCTTTTTCTCACCATTACAAAAAAACCATTATCTCACAGTCTTACATTTTGAAGGACACACCAATCCTATTTAATCGTCAATACACATACACTAACAAATAGCCAGTCCACATCAGAGTTCAAGAGTACCAGCAGTTATACAGTATGAGTGTGAAGACATGTGGGCTGTGGGTGGTGTACCAGAAGCAGATGTGGTTGCAAAGGGGAAGTCATGACTAGTTTACATAAGGTGTTGAATGACATAATTGTTCATTTATTTACTTTTTATGGTTTGTGTTGGTGAGATATATAGTCTAGCAACCATAAAGTGTCTGCCTGTGTATGTAGAAATATAGCTAATATCTGTAGCTATGGCTACTCACAGGCACACACACACACAAAAGTCTCCGGGGGGGGGGTAACACCATTCAAACTATATACAGTAGAACCTCAGAGTTAAGAACACCTCAGGAACGGAGGCAAGTATCAGAGGGGTAGCCATGTTAGTCTGGATCTGTAAAAGCAGCAAAGAATCCTGTGGCACCTTGTAGACTAACAGATGTTTTGGAGCATGAGCTTTCGTGGGTGAATACCCACTTCGGCAGATGCATCTGATCAATGGCAATGATCAAGTCAGGGGGGGAGATGCATCTGACGAAGTGGGTATTCACCCACGAAAGCTCATGCTCCAAAACGTCTGTTAGTCTATAAGATGCCACAGGATTCTTTGCTGCTTTTTCAGGAATGGAGATTGTTCATAACTCTGAAATGTTTGTAACTCTGAACATAATGTTATGGTTGTTCTTTCAAAAGTTTATAATTGAACATTGACTTACTACAGCTTTGAAAACTTTACTATGCAGAAGAAAAATATTGTTTTTAACCATCTTAATTTAAACAAAACAAGCACAGAAACAGTTTCCTTACCTTGTCAAATCTTTATTTTATAAACATTCACTTTATTTTTTGGATTACATTTAACCCAGTACTGTACTGTATTTATGTGTTTTTTCTGACTCTGCTGCTGCCTGATTGCGTACTTCTGGTTCAAAATGAGATCTGTGGTTAACTGGTCAGTTCGTAACTGGTGCTTGTAACTCTGACGTTCTATTGTACCCCCAAACACTTTACAATTACTTTTACTCTTTAATTTAAACTAAACGCTGTGGTCAAAGTGGGGTGACTTGAAAAAAATGAGATTTCAGTTTCTTGAAACAGATTTCACAAAATCTTGAATCTCAAGACTGGGAATTTTGAAAACTTCCTTTAAAATAGCAGATATAAGCAACAGGGTTGGACAAGTTGTACATCTAGATTTGTTGCCCAATTGTGGACACTAATCTTTAATGCATAAGTGGTGAAATATTTGGTAGTTTCTAAAAGCTGGGACAATCTGAATGATCTATACGTCAAGAAAGTCTTATATGTCTTATTTAAATGTGCAGCAATATCTCCTTTCAGTTGCAAGAGTTTTTTCATAGAATCCTAGAAAGAACAGGTAGGACTAGAAGGTACCTTGAGAAGCCATCAAGTCTAGCTCCCTGCACAAAGACAGGACCAACTAAACCAGGGTTTCTCCAACAGGGGTCGCAGCTTGTGTAGGGAAAGCCCTGGTGGGCCGGGCCGGTGTGTTTACCTGCCCCGTCCGCAGGTCCGGCCGATCGCGGCTCCCACTGATCGCGGCTCCCACTGGCTGCGGCTCCCATTGGCCTGGAGCAGCGATCCGCGGCCACGGCAGTGGGAGCCGCATCCGGTCCGGACGCTGCGACGGGGCAGGTAAACACAACCGGCCCGGCGCCAACCAGGGCTTTCCCTACACAAGCTGCGACCCCTGTGGAGAAATCCTGAACTAAACGCTGCAGCTATCCCTGAAACTGGTTTGTCCATCTGTTCTTTAAAACCCTCCAAATGATGACGAAGTCACACACTCTCCTTGGAAGCCTCATTCCATGAGCTTAACTACACTAGTGGCCAGGAAGGTTTTTTTTCAACGCGTATCTAACCTAAATTTCCCCAGTTGTGATGAAACCCATTAGTTCTTGTCCTGGCCAAGTGCCTTCATATATCCGAAGAGACAGAAGAGTTTTTATAGGATCCGATTTTCTTTCTAACACTGCTTAAAATTAATCACACCTAGGGATGTGTATGTGTCTCCTCCACAAACTTTGCATTCCACCGACTCCACCACACGATATGTATATCAAGGATCTCTTCCTGCCCTGCTTTTAAAAAAGGAAGAAATTCAAGGCATCCTTTGCCCTATCAGATACAGAGGTCCCCTCTTCCCTTCCCCAACCCGTTG